>NC_077232.1:295953498-296215998 GCF_027887165.1 Monodelphis domestica | reverse complement strand
AACTCCCATTGCCGTTATAACCTTTATTATTCTTCTGCCTTGGAACCAATCCATAGTATTGTTCTAAGGAGGAAGGTAAGACTTTTTTCAAAAGGGAGTCAGATTTGGAATTAGAAGGGATCTCAGATGTCACAGATTCCAATTCTCTATTACAGGATGGTAAATGGAGGCCCAGAGACAGGATTTGCCCAAAGTCACTCACAGGTGTAGTCAGTGGCAGAGTATGGAGTGGCCTCCTGTCTTCTGACTGCAGAGCCTTCATTTTTTCACCAGTGGTTCAAGAGGGCCATGATGGAGACAGTGACCTACATTTCAGTGAAAGGGTGTAGAACTGACTGTGTCACACCTCTCAAACCTTCCCAGTTCCCTACCAAGAAAAAACCCAACCCAAACCACTGAGGGGAATCCCTCGTGTGAACATTCCATGATCTCAGAGGTTTCTGGTCACTCAGGCTCTCAGAATCAGCCTGGAACCTTCCCGCCATGCCATCAGGGGCAGAGCCTGTGTCCAGGGCCTTCTCTCCACACCCCAGTGGCCCCCTTAATTCAGGTCCCCATCGCCTCTCACAGGAGCCTCCTCTGTCTCTTCCCCCTCCCCCCCAACCCGTCTACCATAAGCTGCCAACCGACTTTCCTAAAGTGCCCTTTCTGACCCTGCTGCTCTCTGTCTCCAGAAACCCCAGTGGCTCCATCTTGCCTCTAGGATCACATCAAAAGCCCTTGGTTTGGCATTCAGAGTCCTTTACAGTCAGTCTGGGCTGCTCGGACAGGGGTTCTATCTGATTGGTTAGTTTACTTCATTTCTTAGCCAATCAAAGACCTCTCTGGCCTAGATTGTTGCCCTAACCCAGCTGTTTGTAGGTCCTCTGGTACATAAGATGAAGCCAGGAGTGACTAGGCCCAGAGGCTTCTGAATTGGAGAGAACCTTTGAGATCATCTTGTCCCATCCCCTTCTCTTACCAAAAGGTAAACTGAGGCCCAGCCAATGAGCCAGAAAACAATTTTTAAATATTTTTATTAATTTATTCCTTTCATTATTTTTTCCAATTACACATAGAAACAATTTGTGAACAACTGCTTTCTGACCTTTTGCAGTCCACGTTCTTTCCCTCCCTCCCTCCTTACCCCACTCCCCAGGCAGCAAATAATCTGATTAAGGTCATTCCCGTGCTGTTGTGCAACACAAATTTCCCTATTCCTCATGTTGGAAAAGAAGACCTAGCATACGTGTAAGAAAAATTCATGAAGGAAATAAGGCAAGAAATGGCATGGTTCGATCTGCATTGACACTCTGATAATACCTTCTTCTGGCAGTGGATAGCACTTTTCTTCCTGAGTCCACTGGGGTCGTCTTGGAACCTTGCATTGTTGAGAGTAGTTTAGTCATTCCCAATCGATCACCATCCAATATTTCTGTTACTATGTCCCATGTTCTCCTGGTTCTGTTTGCTTCACTTTGCATCAGTTCCTACAAGTCTTTCCAAGTTCCTTTGAAATCATCCCTTTCATCATTCTTATGGCACAATAGTATTCCATTACAACCATATACCATGACTTGTTCAGCCATTCCCCAAGTGATGGACAGCCCCTCAGTTTCCTATTTTTTGCTGCAACACAACAATGGGAGCTTCAGCAAGCACTTATTGAGTGTGCCCACAGCAGGCACCCCTGGAAGCACAAAGACAAAAAGGAGACAGTCCCTGCGTGCCTTCAAGAAGCTCACACTCTAGAAACATAGACCCTAAAGGCAGAAAGTGATAAACAGTGAGCACAAGGATGCTTTCTTCATCTAGGGGAGAGGCACTAGCAGCTGTGGGCATCAGGGAAGGCTTGTGGAGGAGGCAGCATTAGAGCTGAGCTCTTCAGAAAACTAAAGATTCTGAGAGGGGCAGTGAGAAGAGAGGTCATGAGGCATGGGCAGAGAAGAGGCTTGGGGCATTGAATGTGAGAAACAGCAAGCAGGCCAATCTTCTGGTTGAATCACAGTGTGTATGAGCAGAGTAATGTGTCACCAGGGTGGAGAGGGCAAAGGAAGTCAGATCAAATGACCCTACATGCAAGAGAAACCCCTGGAGCTAGGCAGGAGAGGGGACACATATAAGTGTCTGGATTTGAACCCAGATCTAGACTCCAAATCCTAAGGAATGGCATTATAGAACCATAACACAAACAAAGGTCTCCTCCAAGCAAAGAGGAAGAAAAGACTTCCAATCTCCCCATCATTCCAGCTCTTTCTTCCACACTCTTCTCTTCTGAGCTGCACATCTAAATTATCATGTCAAAGACCCATAGTCCTAACAAATGGATCTTTTTGCCTTGGATTCATAGCTGTCCCCTGGGTGCATCTGGATTCATCTCCTATCCCATTATCAAGATGCGAGAAGTGGTCTGGCAAGTTGGAAAGAGCCCTGAAGTCGCCTCAAGGTGGAGGACCTGGCCCAAGACCTCCTTCTAAACTGAGTAATCCTGGGTCCCATCTTCTCAGGAACTCAATTCCCTCTTTGGAATTAGAGCAGAACAAGGGGGTAGATGAAATGATTCCTAAGGTCCCCCCAGCTCTTCGCAGGCTGCCCTCTAGTAACATCAACCTTCATTCCATCTCTTCACTTCCTGTTGAGTGATTGCCAGGCAGAGATGGACTCATCAAATAAAAAGACCCTGGAAATCAGCAGAGCCCAATCAATCTTTAATGAAAAACCAACAAACAGCCCGAGTCTTGGCCAGAGGGTCAGAGGTTGAAGGCAAGGGCAGCTCACTGGCCTGCCCAGCTTCCTCAATGGCTGTCAAGCCACAGAGGGCTGCCTCCCACTCTAACTCCAAGCACTATCTCTCTGTGTGTTTCTCTCTGTCTCTACTTCTGTCTCTGTCTGTCTCTGTCTCTCTGTCTCCATCTGTGTGTGTGTGTGTGTGTGTGTGTGTCTATCTCTGTGTCTCTCTGTGTCTCTCCCCTTCTTTGTCTCCCCATCTCTTTCTCTGTCTCTGTCTCTCTCCTCCCAAGAACTGTTGCCCACCATTTGTGGATTTGTGAGTAGTGATGAAATGGGCAAATACATGTAGTTCTTAAATAGTTAGAATTCTTTCTCTGGTGGAACTCCTTCCCAATGGTATGTCGAAGGACTAGAGAAGGCAGGGTAAAGAATCTATTGACTGAAACCAATCAGGACAGTTGGAGCAAAAAGCTCAGATCCTGGAGGGGTAACTGAAGTAATCTAATTAGCAAATGACTATCCCCCATGTTGTTTCTGGCCAAGTGACATGTAGCCAGGGGGTCCAAGAGACAAAGCCCCAGGCCCAGAACACTCCCTCCCCTTCTCTGCCTCTTGGCTCCCTTCAGATCTCAGCTTCACACCTTCCTTCTTCAAGAGATCATTCCCCTTCACTACTCACACCTTCCCTTTGAGATTGGCTCTCATTGACCCTCTGTACACCTTCGATATCGATAGCTGTTCCCTTGTTGTCTTCCCCTTTAGACCCTGAGCTCCTGGGAGGCCCAGACCAGCTTTGGCCTTTCTTTGTATTTCCAACACAGTGCTTGGCATTCAGTAAATGCTTAATCAGTGTTGTTGACTGGCTATTTGATCTGAGCTTTGTTCCTGGCCTGCTTTCCAACCTCTGCATCCATCACCTAAGTCCTCCCATAATTCTCCAAGTTCTTGGTGCTTGCCATTTTGCTTACAGCTGAAGGAGATCAATTAGGTAAAAGAGTCTCAACAAGTCGTGTTTTTTATGCTGTTCTTGGTCTAGGGAGAGAGGGAGGACTCTTGGCATCTGGGTATGAAATCCGGTTTCTCGATAAGGCCCTGAAATAAAATAGCTATTACCAAGGCATGCAGAGACTGGAGATGTTGACAGCTGGCCCACCATGGTGGGAGGTGAATGCCAGGAGGGAATATCTGAGGGAAGGCACTTTGCACCCTTCATTGCTGGTCTATTCCAATAGGCAAGCTTGTAAAGACAGCCAAGATTATCTCAGGAGCTGGCCTCCAGTCAATCGCCTCCATTGTGCAGAGGTTGGCCTTCCTTCTTGAGTCTCAGAAGCAGCTTCCCTCTTTGCTAACACTAAACATCCTACCAAATTGGCTCTGTGACTTTAGGCAAAGCCCTTCCTCTCTCTGGGCTGCCTCAGTTTCCTCATCAGCAAAAAATACATAAGGAAGGGGGCATGCTATTGGACTCAGTGACTTCCAAGGGCTCTTGCCAGCTCTGAATCCAACATTCTCTAGTATTAGAGAACAGGGTTCCTGCAAGTAGACCTCAGCATGGGACCTGTTATGAGACTTCTGCTCTCCAATGACAAATATCAGCTCTTCTAGAAACACTAGGAACCCACCAACTGGGATTCTCACTCAGGACATTTTTTCCAGTGGCTACTGGGATTGGATTTCTACTTTCATAAATTTCTTGTTCATCTTCTTTGGCCATTTATCCATTGAGAGAAAATAAATTTGTTTATTTTTTTAAATTAAATTAAATGTAAACAGAATCACCAGCCTGGGTCCTTTCTTGGAGCAGGACACTCTTGAGCACATCTTGGGCATCAGGAAAGGAGGACGGGGAGAGGGAAAAGAGTAAAACAGGGAAAAGCAGGGGAGCTGAGAGAGGCAGGTAGAAAGAATTGGGAAGGCAACATGGTTTAGGGGACAGGAGAGGAGATTTCAAGTCAAAGGACTTGAATTCAGTTTTCAGGTTTGTCTCATCCTACTTTACTTCCCCTCTGACTTTAAAGTCCCCCCCAGCTTCAAGCATAGCTAGGATCCCAGGATCCCAGAGGACTAGGAAGATTTTCTATAAACTTCTTGTTATTGTTGCTCAATTGTTTCAGTTTTCTTGGCAGAGATGCTGGAGTGGTTTGCCATTTCCATCTCCAGCTAATTTCACAGATGAGAAAATTGACTTGCTATGTTGTGCTAAAAATATAACTAGGAAGTGTCTGAGGCTGAATTTGAACTCAAGTTTTCCTCACTCCAGGACTGCCATTGTATTAGCTGTGCCACCTACATAATAATAAATAAAGAGCAAAAGTGTGTGTGTGTGTGTGTGAGAGAGAGAGAGAGAGAGAGAGAGAGAAAAGTTGGGATTGTGTTTGGCTTATGTCTGTTGCCTCAGTATTCACCCAGACAGCCGTGATCACCCCTTCCCCCACTCCCCAGGACAGACCCTGGATGCTGGTTCACACATCATCAGACCCTTTACCAATATAGAACATGTCCCTTCACCACCTGGGGAGCCATAAGGCAGGTTATCAGCCCCATTTTATAGAAGAGAAGGGTTCTCCTTCTGTCTTGCTCTTTTGCACCCTCTGCCCCTCTTGGCTTGACTGAAGGCAAGGGGCAGAAGAGGGGTCTTACTCTGTGTGCTGTTCTGGTGCTCCCAAAGGGAGTGAAATGCAAGGCTCCATGGAGCCTGGGGCTAGAGTAGAAGGATGTTGGCTCTGCCAGTCAGTAGCTGTGTGATGTTCCCTCCCTGGACCTCAGTTTCCCCATCTATAAAATGAAGGGATTGAACTAGATCACGGATTTGAGTGCTTCGACCCATCTGAACAGGCATCTGTCAGGAGGACCCCCTCATTGTTCACATGCCTCTCATGATTGCTTAACTGAGAGCTGTTATCACTCACAAAGGCACAGACTTCAGAGAACCATGGGAAGATGTATATAAACTGATGCACAGAACCAGGAGAACAATTCCCTCAGCAATGGAAGTTTTGTCAATGCAAAGTACAGAACCAAATTGTGGAAACTGAAGGCTGCAAACTTGTCACAACCAACTCTGGTCCATAGAAGAGAAGAGAAAATGTGCCTCCCTCCCTTACTGGCAGAGGTCTAGGGGGCTACGGATGTTCTGGTTAGTTCTCATCATCAAGTCTCATCAAGGGACAGAAAGGATTATTGGAAAATGGAGATGATACAGCAACAAAGAAATCAATTAATATTTAGATGGAAATGGATGCCCTTGTGACTTTCAGACCAGGCGATGTCCCCTTTGGGTCTGTTTCCTCAAGCTCTGGGATCTTCTTCTCAGGCAGCCCCAGTGATTAGGACTCCCAGTCATCCCTTATGTAACTGCCACCCACCCAAGCTGAAGGCAGGCCACCTGGGCTAGAGCCCACTGTTGACCAGAACCTGCCCTTTGGACTTCAGGAATGTGCAAATCTGTAGTGGCACGATCCTCATTCCCTACTGCCCGAGAACATCGGGGTGACCCCCCACCTACACAAACAGCTGGCTAGGCTAGCAAATCACTGTGTCAACTGTTCCCTCCTTTGGACATCCTGTGCTGGTGCCAGACTGCCCTTTTCTCATGGGCGGGGGGAGAGGGGGAGCCCCACCACGAAGGGACTGGCCTGACCCCAAGGACCTTTGGACATTGGCTATTTGGAAATTGGATCTCACTGCCCAGGATAAAAGGGGTCTAGATTTTCCTCTTCCTGGAGCTAAATCTGCCTCAGCAACTTTCCCCAGGGCTCCTGATCCTTCCTTCCTTCCACAACCAAGCTGAGCAAGTTCAATCCCTCTCTTCATGGCCCTATTTGTGATTTTCTTAACAAAGATACTGGAGTGGTTTTCTATTTCCTTCTTCAGGTCATCTTACAGACGAGGGAACTGAAGTATACAGAGCGAGGTGACTTGCTCAGAGTTACACAGCTAGTCTGAGGCTGGATTTGAATTCTTCTCTGAATGTTCTCCATCTTTAATGTTCTCTTTAAAATGTGGCCTCCAGAAATGACCTAATTCTTTAGACACTGCTCTGAGCTCTAGCTTCAAAGGAGGAACCCCACCAGATGGGCCCCAGGATAGCATCACAGGGAAGGCTGGAGTGGGTTGTTTGAAGCCCTAACAGCCCCAAGGTCTTTCCCCATTCTCCAGGAAACAACCCAGCATATCCCTCTATACCTAAAGCAATTTCCACTTGAAAGGAGAGAAGACTTTGTCTCTGCCCTAGGATGAACCCTTTTGGTATTGTTTGTTGGTTAAGTTTTTGGGTGCCCTGGTTAGCCCAAGAAAGTCCTTCTGGAGAGTCACAGGAAGTGAGATAGCCAAGTTCCTAAGGTGTCCCTGGAGGGCGACAAAACACAAATCACAGAGAATTATGAGAAGCCTCCCTGAAATCTCCCTGACTTCCCATGTCAGGAGAGATGGGCTGATGCCTTCCCAGCTAGAGGCAGCCTCATCCATCCATCTCTGTCTGTGCCCATCTTAGTAGGTTTGAGATCCCACCAATCACATCTCTTCCTGCAAAGAATCATCAAGAAGAGAAGAGTTCTTCTAAATCTCTGATAATCAGAGAGATGCAAATCACGACTCTGAGGTATCACCTCACACCCAGCAGATTGGCTAACATGGCAGCAAAGGAAAGTAATGAATGCTGGAGGGGATGTGGCGAAGTTCACTAATGCATTGCTGGTGGAGTTGTGAATTGATCTAACCATTCTGGAGAGCAATTTGGAACTATGCCCAAAGGGTGCTAAAAGACTGCCTGCCCTTTGATCCAGCCATAGCACTGCTGCATTTGTACCCCAAAGAGATAATAAGGAAAAAGACTTGTACAAGAATATTCATAGCTGCACTCTTTGTGGTGGCCCAAAACTGGAAAACGAGGGGATGCCCATCAATTGGGGAATGGCTGAACAAATTGTGGTATATGATGGAATACTGTTGTGCTTTTAGGAATGATGAACAGGAGGATTTCAGAAAAAGCTGGAAAGACCTCTGTGAACTGATGCAGAGTGAAATAAGCAGAACCAGGAAACTACGATGACCAACTGTGATAGACTTGGCTACTCTCAGCAATACAATGATCTAGGACAATTCTAAGGGACTTCTGACAAAGAATGCTATTTATCTCCAGAGAAAGAACTGTTGGAGTCAGATCCAGATCAAAGTATACTATCTTCCACATTAGCTTATTTAGGGTTTTATTTGGAGGGTTGGGTTTTATATGAATATTCTCTTACAACAATGACCAATATGGAAGTATGTTTTGCATGATAGCACATGTATAATCCAGATCAAATTGCTTCGCATCTCTGAGAGGGGGTAAGGAAGGGAGGAAGGGAGACAATTTCAATCTTGTAATTTCAGAAAACATTATGTTGAAAATTGTTATATGTGTAATTTTTCTGGAAAATAAAATATTTGAATTTTTAAAAAGATGTTGCTTCAAGCCAGGGATTCTCAACTTGGGCTCCATTACCTGGGATGGAAAAAAGACAAATCTTGGTTTTCACTAATCTCAAGTTGTAATATTTGTATTTTCTCCAATTATGAATTTTAAGAAAACTTGATTTAAGGCAGAAGTCTAGAGGCTTACCCAGAATGGTCAATGGTCTAGAGACCAAAAAAGCTAAGAACCCCTCATCTAAACCTATTTTTTCTACCCAGTGATTTCTCATTTTCCCAGTTCCTGCTGAATGGGGCTTCTTCCTAGACTTATTCTTAGATTTATTACGTACAGGGCTGCTCTATTTGATGGATCAATGCTCATTCTTGCTTGTCTATTCTATTACCCAAATTGGCTTTTCTACTTTTTAACCTCTGTCAAATAGTGATATTGACTACTGCTTTATAATATAATGTAATAGATTATTTCTACTTTTATTTTTTTAGATTTGAAGCCCCCTTGTCTTTGGTGGGTGAGTTGACCCTGTATAAAACATATACATTAAATTAAATTAAATTAGTATTATCATTTTTATCATATTAGTATAGTGCTGCCAGGTGCAATAAACAGCTTTCCCATTTTTAAATTTTACTTTGTTTCTGTAAGGAAAGTGTAACAGTTGTATTTATATATAAATCCTGAGCATCTTGTAGGATCTTTAAGCATTTTGTAACTATTTTAAGTGAAATTTAGCTGGGAAAAGGAAGGAAGGAAGGAAGGAAGGAAGAAAGGAAGAAAGGAAGGAAGGAAGGAAGGAAGGAAGGAAGGAAGGAAGGAAGGAAGGAAGGAAGGAAGGAAGGAAGGAAGGAAGGAAGGAAGGAAGGAAGGAAGGAAGGAAGGAAGGAGAGGAATAAGGAGGCAAATACATTTATTAAACTTTTCTTAGGTGCTAACTACTGACAAAATACAACCGGAACAAAGTAAGACAGAGGAGTTCCTGAGAACATCCTACTCTAAATGAAGGAGCCAGACATTAAAGAAAGGTCAGCTTTTGCCTGACTGAAGGGAAGGCCTTGATTTTGGCCAGTTTTGTCTGCCACAGCCTCAGCCCCTCCTTGGATGCCTGGCCACCCAGAGGGCAGGTATCCTTCCCCAAGAAATTCATCCTTGAGCAAGCATTTATTAAGCAGCTACTAAGTGTCAGGCCTGTACATAATGCTCGATGCCTAAGCTACAAAGAAAGGCAAAAGCCAATCCATGCCCTGGAGGAGCTCCCAATCTGATGGAGGAGATCACAGGCTAGGTACAAGGATAAATAGGAAGGGATCCAGCAGCATCCGGAAAGCAGCAGAGTTAAGGAGGCCTGGAAAGACTTCCTGTACATAGATGGTGAGATTTCAGCTGGGACCTGAAGGAAGCCAGGAAGAGGAGGAGAGGAGGGAGCACATTCCCATGCCCAGAGCTGAGACATGGAGGGACTTACCTGTAGAGCAGCCAGGAAGGACAGGGTGCCTACAATGAAGAGAGTGTGTTGGTATTCCTTGTTGAGTCTAAGGTATAAGACTGGAAAGGGAGGAGAGAGTGGCCCAGGGGCCTTGAACATGGAACAGAACATTTTGTATTTGACTGTGGAGGGTGATAGGGAATCACTGAACTTTATAGAGTGGAACTGGGGTGCAGATATATGACATGGTCCCCCCTGTGCTTGATAAAAAGCCGTTTGGGGGTCAGCTGAGTAGCTCAGTGGATTGAGAGTCAATCATAGAGATGGAAGGTCCTGGGTTCCAATCTGACCTCCGACACTTCCCAGCTGTGTGACCCTGGGCAAGTCACTTAACCCCCATTGCCTCGCCCTTACTGTATTGATTCTAAGGCAGAAGGTTAGGGTTAAAAAAAAAAAAGCCCTTTGATGGTTGAATGGAAGATGGACCAGAGTACAGAAAGATTGGAGGCTGGCAGCCACTCCACCCCCACTGCAATAGCTCCTAGCAATCATCCAGGCAGGAGATGATGAGAGCCTACACCAGAGCCTATATTCTGGGGCACCTGGAGCCTGGTGTTGCCCTTTGTAGAAATAGGGGAAGCCAGAGGGATCAGGAGGGGAAGGTTTGGGGAGACAGAGGAGTTCTATTTGGGAAGTGTTGAGTTGAAAATGTCTCCTGGACATCCAGAATGTCTGAGATGTCTACAGAGAGGCAAGAATGGAGCTCAGCAGGGAGCTGGGGCAGACCAGGTAGATTTCATTTATTTATTTATTTTATTAATATTGTTTTAAACCCTCACCTTCCATCTTGGAATCAATACTGTGTATTGTTTCCAAGGCAGAAGAGTGGTAAGGGTTAGACAATGGGGGTTAAGTGACTTGTCCAGGGTCACCAGGCTGAGAAGTGTCTGAGGTCAGATTTGAACCTAGGACCTCCCATCTCTAGGCCTGGCTCTCAATCCACTGAGCCACCTAACTGAGCCCCAGGTAGATTTTAGAATAGAGATCATGAGAGCTGATGAGATGTCCAGGAGAAGGAGTATGGCAGGAGAAGAGAAGAAGGCTCAGGATAGAGCCCTAATGGACCCCAATGGTTAGGGGCTGTGACCTAAAGAGGATCCAGCAAAGGAGACAGAGAAGGAGGAAAACCAGGAGAGAGAGGGGAGTCCATTGGGAGACCATAAGACACCATTGAGAACTGGGGAGAGCAGGTTTGTTGGGGGAGGAGGAGGAGGGGGCCAGGTTGTAAGGGGTTAATAATAAGAGGAGCCACGTTTCCCCTCCGTAGATTGGGTTGTACTTCCAGGTGTTGAAATGAGGAGGGTGGTCATGGGAGGAGGGGATAGTGGGGGGAAGAGCTCTAAGGCAGAGTCAGACAGTGGTTTCTTTGTGGTTTCCAGATGGCTCAGGTTTCCCCTGGAAGTGGTTAATGGTTCAGCTTTGCTCAGCCCTCTCTCTTCAGCACCCACGAAGCTTCCCACGGGTCAAGGTGCTCACAGGAAGAGCTCTGAATGGCCAGCATGTGCATACATGAAATGGCCTGGCCCCTCTGGTCCAAGAAAGAGAGAAGAGGTCCTTTGGGGAAACTGAGACACTTGGAAATTAGAAGCCTGGTCTGTTGAGACCTGAAGAGGAAGTCTGCATGTAGCAGCTTGCCCCACATTATGTGTAAAACCCCAAACCAACATCCCCAAACTCCTCTCCCAAGGTGAATGAGAGGGCAGAACCAAGATGGACTTAGTAGCAGCAAAAACTGGAACCACTCCCAGCATCCTCTCAAACCAAGGTGAATGAGCTACCCCCAGGGATGGGAAGAGGGAAAGCCACAGGTTCCAAGCATTGAGCTATGGGGGCCCCCCAGAACTCTGGAGTTGGAAGGAGCCTTAGAGGCCACTCAGTCCAATTCCTCTCACTGGAGACCCAGAGATGCCCAAGATCAAACAGAAAGGTAGCAACAGAAGTGGGATTTGATCCTGAGTCCTTTGACCGGTCTAAGACTTGTGTTTGAAGTCTGACAAGGGTTTGGAAAGAACCCTGCTACATTTTCCCCCTAGCCCTAGCCCTTCTCTCTTACCAAGGGCACCTACCTAACAGTGTTACTACCCACCTAGGCTATTTCCAAGGAGACTTTCTGCCTTCATCTACTACTCTTTCATAAAGCTTCCAGGATCATCTTGCTTACACATAGACTTAGTGAAGACTCCCCTCTGTTCAAGAATCTTCAGTGGCTCCCAGCTGCCTACATTCATTAACCTGACACTCAGACCCTCCAGAAACTGGCATCATTCTTTCAAGCCTGATCTCCCACTATTCCTTTCTATCCACTTGATATTCTGGCCGAAATAGAGAGAATCGAACTGGAGGAATTCCTTGTGAACTGGAACGACCTCCAGGAATTGGCAGAGTGAAAGGAGCAGAACCAGGAGAACATTGTACACAGAGACCGATACACTGTGCCACAATCGAACATAATGAACTTCTCCATTAGTGGCAATGCAGTGACCCAGGACAATTCTGAGGGACGTATGAGAAAGAACACTATCCACATCCAGAGGAAGAACTGTGGGAGCGGAAACACAGAAGAAAAGCAACTGCTTGATCACATGGGTTGATGGGGATATGATTGGGGATAAAGACTCTAAATGATCACCCTAGTGCAAATATCAATAATATGGAAATAGATCTTGATCAATGTCACATGTAAAACCCAGAGGAAATGTGTGTTGGATATATGGGAGGGGGTTGGGGGGAGGGAAAGAACATGCTTTTTGTAATCCTGGGAAAATGCTCTAAAGTAATCAATTAAATAAATTTTTTTTTAAAGTAGAGAGAACCACCCCAAGCATATTGTTTTTTTACTTGGCTCACATGAGTCCCAAAGCCTAGAATACGCTTTTCTACTGAATTTTTCCACCTCAAACACCTTCTCCTCCAGGAAGTTATCCTTGATTCCCAAGAATCACAACTTCTCTTTCAGACTGGGTTTCAGTCCCACTTCACACATTTACTAGCTGTTATAGCCCTAGGCAAGTCAATTCATCTCTCTGGGCCTCAGTTTCCTCATCTGTAAATTTGACTTGATGATCCCTAGCTTCCTTTGTAGCCCTTGATCTGGAACCCCATGTCCCTAGACCCTCACACAGCCCATTATTTGGCCCCTCTCTGATGTACTTATGTACTCCTCCCCATTATCTCTCTGGGTTTGCACCTTATTTCCCTATTAAACTCTAAGCCTTCTTGAGGGCAGAGCCCTCCAGTCAGTACAGAGCTCACTGTGCACACATCATCAGTGCATGGAAAACACCACACTTGTGGCCAAAGCCATGCCCACTCTCTGTCCTCCCTGATGTTTCCCACCTGCTCATCCATCAGAGCCTTTACACCTCAGCTTCTGGGGACATTCTGGGTCCAGATGGCCCCCTGTGTATGCCTAGAAGGGACAGGAGGAGGAGAGCTAGAAGGGCTCTTTGTACTTGGGAGGGTGGGAGTAGGGCATGGCATAGGGTGAGGGTGTTCCCAAATGTGCCCTTGTCCTTCTTGTCTCTGTACCACGGGCCAGGTCTCAGAGAGGGAAGGGAGCCCAGCAGCCTGCCCAGAAGCTCCCAGAGCATCATCTCCCACTGAGAGGCTATCCAGCCTCCAGCAAGGCCACCTGCCACAGCTCATCCCACCTGGGCACTGTTCCAATGGTTAAGGAGGCTTTCCTGCCCCCAAGCTTGAGGGTTTCTCTCTCATCCATCATGGTCCAGTCCAACTGGCCTTTTGGATGTTTCTCCTACACAGCATCCATGGTGTGCTCCATGCCTTTGCAATGGCTGTTGCCCATGCCCAGCATGCCCTCCTTTCTCACTTCTGCCCCTTGGAGTCTCTGGTTTCCTTCCATGCTCCATTAAAGTACCCCCTCCTTCAGGAAGCCTCTCCAGAGGCTGCTGCTTCCCCCAAAGAGTATTTACTTTATACATCCAGAATCCCATATAATCTCATAAAAGCTTAACTACCAAATCTCTGCCAAGACCAAAATGCACACTTCTAGGCTTAATTTGCGTTATTAATATTTTCTCTTCTTTCTTAAGTCAAGGCAATCAAGAAAACAATTAAGTTGAGCCCTGAAATGTAGCATTTGCCAATATCTGAGATGTAGATGTTCTCAGTGAACATTTACCAATCAGCCCTCATGAGCCTCCAGTGAACCCCTGCTTACATGTAGTGTGTTGCTTCCTCAGTAGAATGTAGGCTTCCTGAGGGCAGGTACTTTGCTACTTTTACTCTCTTATCCTCACTACCTAGTAGGAGAAATGCTTGTCGATCGAGTCATTGGCAGCTTCCTCTTACTAGTTCCCAGTTCTGAGACCAAGAACAAGGCTAACCCTTTTTAAAAAACCCTTACCTTCCACCTTAGAAGCAATACTATGTATTGGTTCCAGGACAGAAGAGCAGTAAGAGCTAGGTAATGGGGGTTAAGTGACTTGTCCAGGGTCACACAGCTAGGAAGTATCTGAGAACACATTTGAACCCAGTACCTCTTGTCTCTAGACCTGGCTCTTCATCCACTGAGACGCCTAGCTGCCCCCTAACCTTTTTTTTTTTTTTCAAACTTAATAACCCTTCCAAGACTTTGATAGAGCAATCAGGTTTCCCATAAGTCTTCTCTCCTCTAGGCTAAATATTTCTTCCACTGAGGTCCCTGGCCTCGAAGTCTGTCATCATCCTGGTTTCTCTTCTGGACCTCATCGATGTCCTTTTGAATTTTGTGGCACTTAAAGCCAAATTCAGTACTCCTAGTGGGATCTCATCAGAACCAGGCTCAGAAGAATGATCCCCTCTCAGTTCAGCCCAAGACTGCATTAGCTTTCTGGGCTGCGATGTCTCACTGCTGGCTTGCATTAAGCTTGAAGTCACTAAGACCTCTAGATACCCTCTCAAACACTACCTGTGGCTCAGATCCATCTGTATAAGGCTCTCCTCATTGCTGGAAGTGACTGACTGACTATCAATGCTCCGTGTCTGTTGGCAAAACCTTGGAAGAGGAGAGATCTTGAATCATCTGATTTCCAGCTTCAGCAAACAAGACTCAGGTTTCAAGATTCTCTATAAGCAGAGCAGTCCTTGAAGAGAGCAAGTCTCTAGAAGGGATGGCAACCTCACCTCACTTGCACATTTCTGTCCCCAGCTTACTTCCCACCCTGCCAGGGAATTCCCCTTGGGTCTCTCTCCCTCTCTCTCTCTCTCCCTCTCTCTCTCTCTCCCCCCCCCTCTCTCTCCCTCTCTCTCTCTCTCTCTCTCTCTCTCTCTCTCTCTCTCTCTCTCTCTCTCTCTCTCTCTCTCTCTCTCCCTCTCTCTCTCTCTCTCTCTGAAGAAGAGAGATATTTTGCTCCTCCCCAGTGGGATGATTCTTTCCCTCAGTCTACTGTGTTGTGTTTTTTCATCTATATGCCTTCTCTTATTTCTGCTTGCTATTGGCTTCAATAAATGGGTCTACTTGGTATTCAGTACTCAGAGTCTTTGCAGATGAGGGCATTTGATGGCAAGAGTCAAGCCATAGGTGGACAGTTAGAGGCACTACTCCATTAAGGGATACTGAGCAGGAGCACAACATGAACAGAAAAATTATTTCCCCCAGACTAAAAACATTGAGGAGGGCAAATAGATAGAATCCGTGCCCAGTGCCCCTGTCTAAGGAGAACAGAGTGACCCACCTCTAGTGTCAACCTCCTGTCTCCCCTCCTGGCAGGAATCAGTGCCCCTTGAGGAAGAATGGGGTGGAGGAGACTCCAGAGATATCTATTCCTACCTCCCTTTGAGACACAGCTGGATATACCCCTATGGACACATATCATCTACATGGCCAAAACATACACCTTTACACAAGCAAACCATTATCCAATTAAGCCTCCCCAAAAGGAATCTGTTCCTACTGATATCTAGGCACCTAAAGATTCAGCTGATCTGAGTTCGAGTCCAAGGACTAGCCAAGGACTAGCTTGTCCTAGACATGATTTTTTTCCCTTTCTGGATCTTAATTTTTGCATTTTTAAGGGGAAGAGATTAAACTTGATCTCTAAGACTCTTTTCAGTTCCTACCTATAGGATTCTTGCGTGGAAAAGCTTAGGAAAGGAACTGCGAGAGTCTGAATGCCTCAAGAAAGAAGGTAGCTAGACCAGGCAGAGATACTCCCTGGGACCCCAGGATCCCAGGAGCCAGCTCTCTTGGGGTTAAGGATTTGCATCCTCCTACCTGACTGTGGGGGCAGAGGAGCAGGGCCCAGTGTAAACCTCAAAATTTCTTAGACTTATAAATGTTGGAAATTTCACCATTGGGAAATTTCATACTTGAAAAATTTCCTATTGATAGTGGGTCTTGACTATTGGAATGTGAACCCCATTGGCATGGGAGGTTCCTTCTCCTCCCTTCTTAAGATTACTTTAGGACAGAAACCTTTTGCTGAACAATGGAAAGGACTTTGACCTATGCTTAAGCATAGAACAGGAATTTCTTTGAGTCATGATTGATTTTAGAATTGATACAATGGAGATACTTGGAATCAATCTCCACCCTACTCAGTCCTAACAGGATTGAGTAAGGCCTGCAGCCTAGATCAAAATTTAATTATTCCAATCTCTACCCTACTCAGGTTAACAGGATTTAGAAAGGGCTGTAGCAAAGGATCAAAGATTTAATTATTTGAAAATATGTCCTTCAACAGACATGTGCAAAGCCAGAGACCTCTGGGCGATCCTGGGTTAAGCTAGAGCCTCCATTGGCACAGGGAAATTGATGGACAGGTGATTGGTAGATGTGAGGACTGAGGGGAGGGAACTTGGATGGTGTCCTTAAGGATAGGGGGGTCTGAAGACTCGGGGTGGTTGAGGAGTTGGTCGGAGTGGTTGCGGTGTGCTCTGAGAAGCTTGCTCTGAAGGAAGCTGAAGGTGGGGGCCCCGGAGACTGTTTCTCCATTTTTGGTCACGTGAGTAATAGGGACTGATCTCCTTTCATTGCCCCAGCTATCTAAGGGCTTGGGCCTTTTGGCCCAGCCTAAACAGAAGGGGTATTTAAGCCCTATTCCCTTCTCTCCCCTTTCTCTCTCCCTCCATCTCTCTATCTCTAATTCCTTTCTTCCTCCTGTTTGTAATTAAAACTCCATAAAAGGTTGACGGCTGACTTGAGTTTTCATTAAGGAATTACATAGCTGAATTCCTTGGCGACCTTAAATTAATATATATCAGTCTTTTAAAAGTGATTTCCTTGTCACACCAGGGCACCCAAAACAAGGTGCAAGATGTCAGTTTCTTTTGATTTTGGCTTCCTTAAGTCAGACTGTCAGGTAGGCAAGTGCCCAGATACAGCTTCACGGATGACAAGGCCAGTCTGGCCCCAGAGTTCCATTAGACACTTTTCATTGGGGTCTTCTAGGTGAGAGGCACCCAGGGACAAAAGCCCTAGAACCTGGATGGCAGCAGCTATCCTGGCTGCAGCTTTCACCAGAATTGAGGGCTTTCTTCACAATAGGAAGGAAGGGAGGAAGGAAAGAAGGAAGGAAGGAAGGAAGGAAGGAAGGAAGGAAGGAAGGAAGGAAGGAAGGAAGGAAGGAAGGAAGGAAGGAAGGAAGGAAGGAAGGAAGGAAGGAAGGAAGGAAGGAAGGAAGGAAGGAAGGAAGGAAGGAAGGAAGGGAAGGAGGGAGGGAAAATATTGGTTCTTTTTTTAATGGATCTTGGATTTTGAAATGCCATAAATAATCAACATTACCTATTTATTCAATTAACATTTATTAAAAACCTACTATATGCAGAGTATTGTTTTATGTGTTGGAGAAAGAAAACAGTTTCTTTGGGGTTTTTTGGTTGTTTTTATTTCTATTTTTATTTTTAACCTTACTGTGTCTTGGTTCCAAGGCAGAAGAGTAGTAAGGGCTAGGCAATGGGGGTTAAGTGACTTGGCCAGAGTCACACAGCTAGGAAGTGTTGGAGGTCATATTTGAACACAGGACCTCCCATGTCCCCAGAAAAAAGATTTGTTAAAGCATTGTCAGCTTACACTCTCCTAGTAGAGAGCCAAATGTTCCATTTTCTATGCTAGTCTTTCTACTTCCAAATTCAGAACTGAACAAACCCCAAATCAGGGCTGGATTGATTGTCTTGTGGACTGTCTATTCCTAAGAGAGGGATGGGGAAATGGGAACACTGCCGATTAAGCTGTGCATACTTTTTTTCAGCGAGTGAGTGAGCTAAGCATTTACCAGCACATCACTGTGATGTGTCTGGCTTTAGAGATCCCCTTCAGGGCTGTCAAGCACTTAGTTCACAACCAACTCCAGAGGCAGATAGGGCAAGAATTATCTTCCTTTTACAGAGAAAGGAATCAAGGTTCTGAAAAGCTCAATGTCTTGTCCAAGGTGACAAAACTTTGATCTGTGTCTGTGGCAGGCCCAGAGCCTTGTTCTTCCCAGAGTTCTTTCCATTGTGCTGTTCACATGGCCATTTATTGGAGTCCAGGGCAGAGTTTCTGAGAAGGGATTTTTCTGAAGTCACCTAGCCCCAGTAAGCTCTCTGACTTGGACTTTGGGACTCCACTGCCCCTCTCGACATGTGTGCACTCCTTCCTCTACATCAGGATGTGGGCATAAAAATATACAGTTGAGATCATGAGAATCCCGATGTATCGGGCTCTGAAGGAAGGCTCTCCTGTCCCACATCAGCCCATTTCTTCTTTTTCGGCATCCATCTAAGCCTGCAGAATCCCCTCAGAGCACATTCCAGCTACACTCACAGAGAGGAACTCAGTTAATTGAAGAGTGGCCATTGTGGTTGTTGGGGATGCCAGAGGACACTCTGTCTATCTCTAGAGGGAACTCTTGGGGCTGTGAATGTGTCTAGACTCTGAAGCAGGAAGCTAGATTTGAAATCCTTCAGGAGCCACATTGCCCCCATGGAAAGCTGGTTTTTCCATTCAGGTCCTGCTTTCTGTCACAAGGATGACAGAGGATCATTGAACTACCAGCTAGAAAGGACCTGTGAGCCCCTTTAGTCTATCCTCCTGATTCGGGGGGGGGGGGGGGCGATACTGAGGCCCAGAGATAGGAGGATGTGCTCTGTCCAGGAGTCACTTATCCCTTCTAAGCCTCAATTTCTCTCTCAGTAAAACAGGAATCATATTGTGGTGCAAAAAAGTTTGGATTTGGGGGCCAGGGCATTAGTCATTCAGACTGGTCCCCTCACCTCTGGGGGCTGAAGTGCAGTGAGGGGCTTGGAGTAGGATGGCCAGAGGTCCTTCTGAGTCTTTGTCCCCTGAATAGAGAGCTACCGCTTCATGTCTATGGACTCAGAGATATGCCCTGTATTTCCCTGTGGCTTCAGGGAAGACTATAAATAGAAATAGGCACCCACCTTTGGGCCTCCTCTCCTCTAACCACTAGGCTTCCAGAAGGAGCTGTGGTTCATGGCCATCAGCACTTGTGGTGTCAACTCAAGAGAAATAAGTCATGAGAGGATTTTTTAAAATGAAAAAGCCAAGACAAGCTACATTTACCAAAAAGTCATACAAAAGGACAAAAACTAGCATTTATCTAGTGTGTTAAGGGTTGTAAAGTGCTTTTCCTTTGTTTTCCCATTTGATCCTCACAATAACCCTAAGAGGTCAGTCCTAGGATAACTGCCATTTTCCAGATGAGAAAACTGAGGGTGAGAGGTCAAATGACTTGTCCCACTCACATAGCTTGCAACTGCCAGAAGCAGGATTCAAATTCAAGTCATCCTGAAAGTCATCAGGCTCTATCTACTGGGTCACCTAGTTCCTGTGCTTCTGGTGAACAATGATAAGAGAAAAGACAAAAGGAAAGACTGGCAGTTCTCCAAGGCAGCAACAGCAGATGTTGGAAAAAGGCCCCAAACTGAATCACATCATGGAGAATCCTTGGGGGAGGGGTGGGGCAGAGAGGCCGATAGAAAGTTGAACTTCTCATTATTTCTGGGGTAACACCTTGGCTCTAGCAAGTTGGAATCCCAGAAGGGCACCTGCTACTATTCTCGGGTCTCTCAAGAGTAACTTCAGAGACTCCTGGGTCTCTAGGGAGCAATAAGAGCCCCCATTGGTATGGTTCCCCTTAACAATCAGCCCATAATTCAGTTCCTTAGCAAAGTCACTTACCCAAATGATATAACAAGAGCAGTATTGCTCCCCAAACCTGAGTCACCTTTTGCCACAAGGAAAAAGGGAAAGAGCGAGCATAAATTTTAAATATAATAATAGTAGCAAGGTGGACAGGTAGATAGATAGGCAGATATATAGGTAGATAGGCAGATAGGCAGATAGGCAGATAGATAGATAGATAGATAGATAGATAGATAGATAGATAGATAGATAGATAGATAGATAGATAGATAGATAGATAAATAGATAGATAGATACTCTCCGGAAAGTTTGCCTTTGCTGGCCCCTTTGAATTATTGAAGCCTCAGACCTTTTCTAAGATAGAGAAGATTTCTACTACATCGATAGCTCCCTCTCCCTTTACATTTCAGTGTCTCCATCTTTTTGACCCTTACTTCATCATGCCACCTATTGTACTAGAAATGTCTCCTAGCTTTCTCTTCTTGGAAGAATTCCCTCTATTTCCTAAATGTAAAGCTAGCTGTTTATGAAGGTGCTTTGCATTTCTCTTGCTCTGGTAGAGACCTTTTATTGTTGAAATATATTTAATAAATTCAAATGAGATCACATGCATAAAACACTTTACATACAATAAAATACTATATAAATATCTGTCAGTTTTATTTTTTAAAGACCTTTACCTTCCATCTTAGAATCAATACTATGTATTGGTTCAAAGGTAGAAGAGCAGTAAGGGCTAGACAATGGAGGTTAAGTGACTTTCCCAGGGTCCAACAGCTAAGAAGTATCTGATGCCAGATTTGAATGTTAGCTATTATCATTAATTATTTTCCTATAAAACTCATTGTTCATGGAACTCCTTTGTAGATAAATTCAAAATCAGAAGATGGAATTTCATATTGCAAAAAAAGGAATCAAAACCCCACTTACTTCTATGCTGGAAGCAAAGAAATACCACTGATTTCTGGCTTTCCCATTTTCTAAGGTAGACATTTTCTGCTAATGAAGGAAATCTCTTTCTACCTCACAGATTAAAAAAAAACCTGAGAAGTTAAATAACAGATTGCATTAATCAGTAAATAAAGAATATAAATTGGAACTAGGAGTCCATCTACCCAGACTAGCCTCAAGGACAAAGGGGGAGAGGCAGAGGAACTCCATGTTCTCCTGGCTCCAAAAGGTTCATCATGTCCTCAAAATATTAGTGTTCAGTAGTTTAATAAACTGATAGGTTCCTATTACCTTTGATGGCAGCAGGTCAGTATAATGGGCTACATCAAATTGGCAGTTTCTTCTGCCCTTCCCACACTACCAAATCCCTGCCAAAAAAAGAAAAAAAGTAAACCTCAAAGAAAAATGAATTGTTCCTTTGATTTGATGGTCCTTTTAAAATCAATTTTGATAGTCCTTACATAAAGGAAAAAGAGGCAAAATCAATTCATAGTCAAGTCATAGACATCAGCCTTAGATAATAGTATTATGAAGCACTTTCAGACATGAACTATGAGCTAAGTTGCAATCAGCATCATTACCTCTGTGAGTTATCACTTCTTTTCTATGTAGGAGAAAAATAAATTATTGCATAAAGAAAAAAGAACTGTTATAAATCAGCTTCTGAAGGATTTAAGGTATTACCCTTTTTATAAATGAACAGTTTCACTGTGAAAAATAAAAGCCAAATTTTTGTTTATGAAAAAGAGTGGATATAAAGGCTTGATGCATTATGGGGAAATGGCAGAGTAGGGTATGAAGCTTTCTCACCCTCCAATGCCCACCACAAACAAAAATAATTGCATAGAATCAATTCAAAAAGCAGAAATGAAGCTGAATGGCCAGGGACAATTAGAGGAGGAAGGTTTCTGACTTCCCTGGTCTCAGTCCCACTACTATAAGCCCTGGGGGCAGGACCAGAGCAAACAGAGTGAAATTAACAAGGCAGTCAGTGAGGGTAGGACAGGCAACCTCACCTTGTCTGCTGAGTCCTAGAGTTTATATCCAGGAGGACACTGCTGGAGTCATCTGGTGGAAGGCCCTGAGAGGACCTATATCAGTGGCAGCCTCAGCTCAGGAGATTCCCCACTGACTGGCAGCTAGGGATTGAGGGAGTGGAAACCACAGAGTCCACAGGTGCCAGACTCTAAGGGCAGGACCTCAAGCTTTGTTTCTGACAGGCAAGGGATTTTGTAGACCCCAGGAATATGGATTGGACACCTGCTCTATCCTGGGCTGCAGTGGGAGGAAAGGAAGAATAAAGAAGGAGTGCACACTGGTGAGTGTGGTTACTGAGAGATTAGGACCCAGTCAGCTATGAGTGCTCTCAGGAAGGTGGGGTTGCCACCACAGGATATGGCCTGTCTACTTGCAGTTACAGTGACAGAACTGCCCCTCACCTCTGGTTGGAGCACCTGAAATCAATCATGGACTGAGACTTGAGCAGGATACTCAAGGATTACTATCAGACCCTTGACTTTGAAAACTGAAATAATTAAATAGGATCCAGGAAAACAAACAAATGCAAAAAAAATCCTGAAACTTGAGGTAACAAACCCCAATACCATAGGAACCCTGGGAGTCCAGCAAAAAGCCAAAAATTAAGTCTCTTGGCCTAAAAACTAAAATGTTAAAAAAAAGTTTTAAGCAAAGAGAAATATTCCAACTATTGAGAACTTCTATGGATACAGAGATCTCTGTTCAAACTCAAAGAACAATGAAGTAAAAGCCTCTAGTTAAAAAACAGCAAAGAGATACAATAAATGACTACATGCTCAAAAAGATCTTTTGGGAGAGATTAAAAAGGATCTTAAAAACCAAATGCAAAGGTTGAGGAAAAACTAGAAAGAAAAATAAGAGCAATGCAAGAAAATCAAGAAAATTATAAAAGAAAGATCACTGAAATGGAAAAAGAGATCCAGAAACTCAAGGACAAAACTAATTGGACAAAGAGATGTTCATGATTTCCTAAGACAACAAGAAATATTAAAACAAAATCAAAATAATTAAATAATAGAAGAGAATATGAAACATCTTATCACAAACACAATTGACCTGGAAAAAAATCAAAAAGAGAAAATATAAATTAGTTGGACTCCCCAAAAGTTATGATTTTTTAAAAAATAGCTTAGACACCACACTTCAAGAAATAATAAAAGAAAACTGCTCAGAAATTCTAAAATCAAAGTGTAAAATTGAAATGGAAAGAATCCACCAATCACCATCTCAAAAAGACCCAAAGATGAAAATGCACATGAACATCATTGCTAAGTTCCATAACTCCTAGATTAAGGAAATAATACTAGAAGCAACAAGGGAAAAAATTTAAATACTGTGGACCTAATAAGAATAATACAAGACTTAGTAGCTACAACATAAACAGAATTCAGGACACAGAGCACAGCATTTTGTAGAGCAAAAGAACTAGAATTATAACCAAGAGTAGTATATCCAGAAAAAACTGAGCATAATTATAAAAGGCAAAAAAATTATTTTAAATGAAAATTGAAAGAAGTTTCAACTATTTCTGGAGGAAAATTCAGAACAGAGTAGAAAATTTGATCTACAAGAAACATACAAGACTAATCATAAGTGACCCCAAAGGTCAAAATGTTTGATTCTTTTATGGGAAAATGTTACCTGGAGCCCTTGTGACTGGCATCATTGTCTGTATATTTTGAAAGGGTATGTATGAATGGAAAACTTGAAGTCAAGGTGAATGCAATGGAATGGGCCAAAATGGCAGTGGCATTGACCAGGATTAGATAGGATGGAATGGCTATCTCATATGGAGAAAGAATGTGTGGTGGAACTGCCACAGAGAAGAAAAGAGCAGGTAGAGGGTTGGTAGTACAAGAACCCTACTCTTATTAGATCTGGGATAAAGAGAGAACAATATAGATAATTAGAAAGATAAAAATCTTCTTAACATACATAGAAACAAGAGGGAAAGGGAATGGGATAAGGAAGGGACTGGGATAGGACAGGGAGAGACCTCAAGCAAAGGAAAGTCTCAACAGGTTGAGGGACAAAGAGAAGCAGATTAAGAGAAAAGTGTCCAAGGGGATAAGGAAAGAGTATACCAAGAAGGTATATCCAGAAACAAGGGATTAAGGTGAGGGGGTAAGGGAGGGACTCGGGATAAGATAAGAGAGGAATTTTCTCAAGCAATAGAAGGGCATGGGGGGATAAGGTAGGGATATTTGGAAAGATGGATAGAATAGGTAGAATAGAAAAAGGTAAGGTGGTAAGATAAGGGAAGGACCCTTAGAAAAGTGGGCCATGGGGAACTTGAAGGGCAAAGGGAGAGGATAAGAGAAGATTTCTAAGAAAACGAGTGTGAATTAGAGAGATGGCAGACAGAAGAAATTGGACACCTGAGGAGGAGTGCATCAAAAAGAAAGAAAGACAAGGAGCAACAATGAGGAAAAAACAGAAGGGAAAGAAATATACAACTAGTAATTATGACATTGAATGTGAATGGAAGAATTCACCCATAATATGAAAACGGATAGAGGAATGGATCAAAAAACAAAGCCCAATAATATATTATTTATAAGAAACACACTTTAAAATTTTATATATATATATATATATATGCTCCAGCCCTTTATTTTTTTATATATACATATAACAAAAATAAAGAGCTGAAGCATACTATATTACATCTCAGCTGAGAAGAAAAAGAAGTTGAAGGAATCAGAATGGAGAAAGAGGTAATAAAACTACCTCTGCTGATGATATGATGACATATGTGGAAAATCCTAGAAATTCAACTAAAAAGTTAGTTGAAACTATCAATAATTTTAGCAAAGGCTATAAAATATCCCCAGGATATAAAATAAACCCACATAAATCATCAGCATTTTTATATGTTACTGACAAAGTCCTGTAAGAAGAGATAGAGATGATTCATTTAAAATAACCACAGTTAAAATAAAACACCTGGGAGTATACCTGCCAAAACAAACCCAGAAACTACATGAACACAATTATAAAACACAATACAAATAAAGTAAGATCTAAATAATTGGAGAAATATTCATTGTTCATGGATGGGCAGAGCTAACATAATTAAAATAGCAATCCTACCTAATCTACTTATTCAATGCCATCCCAATTAAATTACCTAAAAATTATTTTATTGGGTTAGAAAAAATAATAACAAAATTCACTGAAAATAGTAAAAATATCACAATATAAAAGAAATTAGTGAAAGGAAAGGAAAGTGGTACCAGATTTTAAATTGTATTATAAAGCAGTAATAATCAAAACTATCTGGTACTGGCTAAGAAATACAAAGGTAGATCACTGGAATAGAACATACATACAACAAATGTTGTAAAAGATTATAGTAATCTTGTATTTGACAAAATCATAGATCTAGGTTTTTGAGATAAGAAATCACTATTTGGTAAAAATTTTGGGGATAAGTGGAAACTAGTTTGGTAGGAACCATTGTTAAGAGAGTTTTCTTAATCTTCCCTTTTTTCCCTTTAAGAGGCAATGGAGCAGAAAGATTTCTGAGTAAGAGTCCCCCTCCCCCCCTCCCCTCGCAGTGCAGGCTGTTAGCTGATGACAGTTAGGAGGGTGTGGCTAAAAGTTGGTAGGTGAGTTGCAGATAGTAGAAAGAGACTTTTGTCTCTGGGTTGCCTAGGGAGCAGGACTGTCTGTCTGTGTCTCTGAGACAAACTGGCAGTTGGAAAATAACTGACAGTGCTAAAGAGAAATGGATTTAAGGAGGTGGAAGGTGATTAATGCTTATTGATTAGCTTAGATAGGTGTTAGATAGGGGTATTTTCTTAGATAGACAGAGTAGGTAAGTAGGCTGGGCCTGACCTGGCAGAAAACACTGCCCTCAAAGGCAGATAGATTTAGGGTTTTAAAAAAATTTTTAGTTAGGATTGGGATCTTAGGTATAGGTATAAGAATTCTCTCGTTTTCCTCCTTTCTACTTCCTATCCAAACTTTTCTCAAATAAACTAAATGTTTTGTGTTTGAGAAACTGCTCTCCTGACTTTTGTTCAAACTTCTACCCCCAAAATTTAACCCTTCACAGCCTGGCAAGCAAAGTAGAAGTTTGATTAATCTATTAATGTGAATGGAATTAACTCACCCATAAAATGCAAACAAATAGCAGAGTGGATCAGAAACCAAAATCCTACCATATGTTGTCTACAAGAAACACACATGAGGAAGGTAGACACACACAGAGTAAAGGTAAGCAGATGGAGCAAAATCTATTGGTCATCATCTGAGAAAAAGAAGGCAGGGGTTGCAATCATGATATCTGATAAAGCCATAGTAAAGAGAGATATAGTTAAAAGAGAAAGGAAGGTAATTACATCCTGATAAAAGGCAGTATAGACAATGAGGAAATTTCAGTACACAACATGTATGCACCAAATGGTATAGCATCCAAATTTCTAAAGGAGAAACTAGTGGAGCTCAAAGATGCAATAGATAGTAAAATTATACTAGTGGGAGACCTGAACCTAACAGATTTAGATAAATCAAACCAAAAAATAAATAAGAAGCAAATAAGAAGTGTGAATGAAATCTTAGAAAAATTAGAGTTAGTAGATATGTGGAGAAAAATAAATAGGGACAAAAAGGAATACACCTTTTCAGCAGTACATGGTACATTCACAAAGATTGACCATGAACTAGGGCATAAAAACATGGCAAACAAATGAAAAAGAGCAGAAATAATAAATGCAACCTTCTCAGATCATAATGCAATAAAAAAACAATAATCAGTAAGGGTACATGGAGAGTCAAATCAAAAATTAATTGGAAATTAAATAATATGATTCTCCAAAATCAGTTAGAGAACAAATCATAGAAACAATTAATAATTTCATTGAAGAAAATGACAATGATGAGACATCTTTTCCAAATCTATGGGATGCAGTCAAAGTGGTACTCGGGGGAAATTTATATCCTTGAGTTCATATATTAACAAACTAGGGAGGACAGAGATCAAAGAATTGGACATGCAACTTAAACAACTAGAGAGTGAACAAATTAAAAATCCTCAGATGAAAACTAAATTAGAGATCCTAAAAATTAAAGGAGAAATTAATAAAAATCAAAAGTGAAAGAACTTTTGAATTAACAAATAAGATAAAAGCTGGTACTTTGAAAAAACAAATAAAATAGACAAAGTACTGGTCAATCTAATTTAAAAAAAGGAAAGAAGAAAATCAAAATAACAGTATCCAAGATGAAAAGAGAGACTTCACCTCTAATGAAAAGGAAATTAAGGCAATCATTAAAAACTATTATGCCCAATTAAATGGCAATAAATATGACAATCTAGGTGATATGGATGAATATTTACAAAAATATAAAGTGCCTACATTTACAGAAGAAGAAATAGAATACCTAAATAACCCCATATTAGAAAAAGAAATTGAACAAGCCATCAAAGAACTCCCTAAGAAAAAATCCCCAGGTCTAGATGGATTCACAAATGAATCCTATAGAACAGACAAAGAACAGTTAATCCCAATACTATAAAAACTATTTGACAGAATAAGCAAAGAAGCAGTTCTACCAAATTCCTTCTATGACACAAATATGGTATTGATTCCAAAGCCAGGCAGGTCAAAAACAGAGAAAGAAAACTATAGACCAATCTCCTTAATATAACATAGATGCAAAAATCTTAAATAGAATACTAGCAAAAAGACTCCAGCAAGTGATCATGAGGGATATTCATTATGATCAGGTGAGATATATACCAGGAATGCAAGGATGGTTCACTATTAGGAAAACCATCCACATAATTGACCACATCAACAAGCAAACCAACAAAAATCACATGATTGTCTCAATAGACGCAGAAAAAGCCTTTAATAAAATACAACACTCATTCCTAATGAAAACCCTAGAAAGCATAAGAATAGAAGGGTCTTTCCTAAAAATAATAAACAGCATATACCTAAAACCATCAGCAAACATCATCTGTAATGGGGATAAACTAGAAGCCTTCCCAATAAGATCAGGAGTGAAACAAGGATGCCCATTATCACCTCTATTATTTAACATTGTACTAAAAACACTAGCAGTAGCAATTAGAGAAGAAAAAGAAATTGAAGGCATTAAAACTGGCAATGAGGAGACCAAGCTAGCACTCTTTGCGGATGATATGATGGTCTACTTAAAGAATCCTAGAGAATCAACTTAAAAGCTAGTGGAAAAAATCAACAACTTTAGCAAAGTTGCAGGATACAAAATAAACCCACATAAGTCATCAGCATTTCCATACATTTCCAACACATCTCAGCAGCAAGAATTAGAAAGAGAAATTCCATTTAAAATTATCCTAGACAATATAAACACTTAGGAATCTATCTGCCAAGACAAAAACTGGAACTATATGAATACAACTACAAAACACTCTCCACACGATTATAACTAGATCTAAACAATTGGAAAAACATTGGGTGGGACGAGCTAACATAATAAAAAATGACAATCCCACCCAAATTAATTTACTTATTTAGTGCCATACCCATTGAACTACCAAAAAACTTTTTTTACTGAATTAGAAAAAAAAAACATAATAAAGTTAATTTGGAAGAACAGAAGATCAAGGATATCCAGGGAAATCTTTTAAAAAATGGGAAGGAAGGTGGCCTTGGAGTCCCAGGTCTCAAACTTTACTATAAAGCAGTGGTCATCAAAACAATTTGGTACTAGCTAAGAGACAGAAAGGAGGATCAGTGGAATAGATTTGGGGTAAGTAACCCTAGCAAGATAGTCTTGGATAAGCCCAAAGATCCCAGCTTTTGGGACAAAAAACCCACTATTTGATAAAAAAAAAACTGCTGGGAAAATTGGAAGACAGTATGGGAGATAATAGGTTTGGATCAACATCTCACACCCTATACTAAGAAAAAGTCAGAATGGGTGAATGACTTGAATATAAAGAAGCAAACTATAAGCAAATTAGGTAAACACAGAATAGTATACATGTCAGATCTTTGGGAAAGGAAAGATTTTAAAACAAAGCAATAGTTAGAAAAAAATCCCTAAATGTAAAATAAATAATATTGATTACATTAAATTTTAAAAGTTTTGTATGAATAGAACCAATGCAACCAAAATTAGAAGGGAAACAACAAATTGGGAAAAAAATTTCATAATGAAAACCTCTGACAAAGGTCTAATTACTCAAATGTATAAAGAGCTACATCAATTGTACAAAAAATCAAGCCATTCTCCAATTGATAAATGGGCAAGGGACATGAATAGGCAATTTTCAGATAAAGACATAAAAAATATTAATAAGCACATGAAAAATGCTCTAAATTTCTTATAATCAGAGAAATGCAAATCAAAACAACTCTAAGGTATCACCTCACACCTAGCAGATTGGCTAACATGAGAGCAATGGAAAGTAAAGAATAATATTGGGGATGTGGCAAATTTGGGACATTAATGCATTGCTGGTGGTGTTGTGAATTGATCCAACCATTCTGGAGGGCAATTTGGAACTATGCCCAAAGGGCGCTAAAAGACTGTCTGCCCTTTGATCCAGCCATAGCACTGCTGGGTTTGTACCTCAAAGATTTAATTAAAAAAAATACTTTTATAAGAATATTGAAAAATGTGCTCTTTGTGATGGCAAAAAATAAAAATGGAAAATGAGGGGATGCCCCTCAATTGGGGAATGGCTGAACAAATTGTGGTATTTGGTGGTGATGGAATACTATTGTGCCCAAAGGAATAATGAACTGAAGGAATTCCATGGGAACTGGAATGACCTTCAGGAACTGATGCAGAGTGAAAGGTGTAGAACCAGGAGAGTATTATACACAGAGACTGATACACTATGGTACAATGGAATGGAATGGATTTCTCTATGAGTAGCAATGCAATGATCCAGAACAATTCAGAAGTATTAATGAGAAAGAACTCTATCTACATTCAGAGGAAAATCTGTGGGAGTAGAAACACAGAAGAAAAACAACTGCTTGATTACATGGGTTGATTGGAATATGATTAGGGATGTAGACTCTAAATGATCACCCTAGTGCAAACATCAATAATATGGAAACAGGTTTTGATCAAGGACACAGGTAAAACCCAGTGGAATTGGGTGTTGGCAAGGGGAGGGGATAAGGAGTGTTAGGGAAAGAGAACAATTCTTGCAACCATGAAAAAATATTCTGAATTGACTAATTAAATAAAAAAAAAAACTCTTAACACTACATATAGATCAATATCCTTCACCATTCACTAAGATAAGATCAAGATAGATACATGATCTAGACATAAAAGGAGATGTCAAAAGTAAATTAGAACAGGGAACATACCACCTATCAGATTTATGGATAGGAGAGGAATTTATGAGTCAATAAGAATTGGAGAGTATTGTGAAATGTAAAAGGGATAATTATGAGTACATTAAATTGAAACATTTTTGAACTAATAAAATAAATACTGCCAAGATTAGAGAAAATAGAAAAGTGTGCGTCGAGGGGGAGATTTTATAGATAGCCCCTCAGATAGAGACATATCTAAAATATAGAGAGAATTTTGCCAAATTTATAAGAATAAATGCCACCATCCCCCAATTGATAAAAAGGGCAAAGGATATGAACAGACAGTTTTTGGATAAAGAAATCAAAGCCATATTTATAAAGTATATGGGGAAAATGCTCTAAATCATTACTGATTAGAAAAATGCAAACCAAAACAATCCTGAAATACCACTTCACACCCATCAAACTGGCTAAAATGACAAAAGAGCAAAGTGCCAGATGTTGGAGGGGGTGTGGAAAAGTAGGGGCACTAATGCACTGTTGGTGGAGTTATAAACTTATCCAATCATTTTGGAGAGTGCTTTGGAATTACAACCAGAGAATTATTAAACTGTGTATATCCTTAGACCTAGCCATACCATTGCTGGGGATGTTCCCCAAGGAGATCAGGGCAAGAGGAAAAGAATCTATATGTTCCAAAATATTTATAGCAGTTCTATTTGTGGTGGCAAAGAATTGGAACCTGAGGGGATGTCCATCAATTGCTGAATGGCTGAATAAATTGTGGCATGTGATTGTGATGGAATACAAATGCACCATAAGAAACAATTCACAGAATGATTTTTTTTTAACTTGGAAAGAACTACATGAGAACATGAACAGGAGAACATTACACCCAACCACAGAATCAATGCCAGAAGAATAAATGGTCAATGTTACTTCTAGAAAGTGAACAGAAAGATGAAATATAAAAGACTTAATTTATATGTAAATATTGGCCACCTTAACAATATCTTTTGTGATGAAGGGAGGGTGGGGAAGGGTGGGATACTTGTAGACAGGATTTTTATGTAGTTTTGAAGAAAAGTAAGTTAATATGAGAGATTTGTGATTTCATTTGTATACCATCTTTTTCTTTTTATATGGAAATGTTTGGTTTGGTTTTATAAAATTTGGAATAAAAACAATTTTTAAAAAGAAAGACATATAAAGGATTTTATCTTTCAACCAAAAAAGAAAGAAAGAAAGAAAGAAAAATAGAGTGAAAAAACAGTTAAAAAAAAAAGAAAAGAATTTTTTCAGATAAAATATGAGAGCCCCAGATCATTAGAAGGACCAAGGAGATAAGTGAGAGAATCTGTTTAAGAACACAGCATAACTTAAAGAACAGGATACTGTGGTCTCTTGACTCATTAGCACAGAACTATTTTTAGAGTTCAAACGGTTAAAATTAAGTTGTCCACAGTCACATGTTTCCCTTCAAAGCTTCTGTAAGCATGTGCCCACTCTACCTCATGGAAATGATGGGAATTGTTGTGAGACTGTGAGTCTATAGATTAACTGTGAAATGTTTGCTTATTCCTATATTTGGGGCTACATCGGGTACCTGTGATTTTATGATTACTTTTGTTTTATCATTAAGAAAATATTATATATTTAAGAGTTAAGAAGTTAGGTGGCTCAGTGGATAGAGCCAGACCTAGAGACATGGAGGTCCTAGGTTCAAATTTATCCTTAAATATTTTCAACTATGAGACCCTGGACAAATCACTTAACCCCCATTGCTTAGCCCTTACCATTCAGCCTTGGAACTAATTCAAAATATTGATTCTAAGATTGAAGGCAAGGGTTGGGCAAAAAAAAGAATTAATAGTGTCATTATTATCAATAATTTAATGTAGATGGGAAGCACACAAGAAGTGGTGACTCAGGAGACTGGGTGAAGAATTAGGGGAGTATGACCTTCATGATAGGCTTACTCCAGTTCTCTGAGAATTTGAGTTTATCTTCATGGTAGTGGTCCTTTCTTGGGAATCCAAACCTACTGATCTGAGGGACGGTTGGCATGAGCGAGTCTGCTCAGAGAGAGTGAGTGACCTGAGCTCTTTTCTACGGTCTGTGCTATGATGGTTCATGCCAGGCACACTTCATTTTTCTGATGAGGAAACAAATTCAAAGAATGGGTTTATCCAAGATTATACAACTACAGTATTCAATTCACTTCAATTAAGTATACTAAACTTTTATAAATTCTGACCATGCACTGAACTCTGAGTTGTAAAATTTAAATTAGGTTTGACTTAATATGAGAGTTATAAAAGTGAGATTTTTTTGCCAAATATTAGCCCTTAAGTCAGAAATGACTGTTAGCAACTTTTATTTTACAACAAGGTAGAGATATTGAAAGTGGGAAATGTAGGAAGGAGACAGAGCCTTGTCTAGCCTACCGGCCTAAGTGCTGCTCCAGTGAAGTCCGACTCAGCTCCCAGCAAGGGCTCTCTCAAGTCCCGATCTCCACATGGAAGTCCCTGTGGTATCTTCAACCAGGAGTCTACTCATGCAAGCCTTTTCCTTCAGCTCCAGTCACTCATCCAGCAAGCCTCTCCAGAGCAAAAAGCTCCAGTGAAGGATATAGTCTAGTGTAATAGATGATATTTGGAGTGTATATTTGATGGTATTCTAGATAACTAATGGATCAGGTAGTTATCTTCCTTTTGCATACCCTCCTCTCTTTTATACCTCCCTTCCTCCCCTCTTCCAATCTCCCTCCCCTATTCTTCCCTTTAGTTTCCCTTTCCCCCTTCTTCAGCCTCCGTCTCAGACACTCAGGGTGAGCTATGATGTTTCAAAGGAAATACTCTTTTCTCTTCTTTATCTTAAGTAAGGGTTTATTGGGGAAAACAGGAAAGATGGAGGATAAGGTAAGAGGGGTGGGATTTCCCTATTATCTACAATGAGGGTTAGGTTGGAGAATGTGGAAAGAAATGGCAATTCAACCACTACCATGAAACAGAGCCAGTCAGAAAGAGATATATGGACTATTGTCCTCCTTCTTCTGCCTTCAAATCAGCCAGGTCACCTCCAAATTGATTATCCCAAGTCCCAGAGATAAAACCAGCTTCTTCCTTCAGGGTCACCACCATCAGCCCCAAAGACCAGAAAAACAGTCACTATTGGCTTGGCTCCAAACTGCTTTTTCCTGGTAACATTCCAAATGGAATTTACCTTTGATTGACAGCTGATCCATCTCCAGCTTCTGCCCTTTGCATGCATTTTCTTATAATTTCTCTCTTCTCCACACTAGGACAACATGACCACATCCAAGAAGAATCTTCCTTGAGCTAGGCTCACCAAAGCAGAGTGAGTGAATGAATGGTCAGGCTGGTCTTTTTAAAGCAGTTTTCTCTATGTCACATCCTGTAGCTCCCTCATTTGACAGGAACCAATCATAGCCCCCCAATTTGCCCAGCACTTCCCAGGGGAGGTCAGTGGACTTTGGAGGTATGAACTTTCTCCATTAAGTGACTCGTGAATTCTCTTACTTAATGGTTAACCAGGTGTTAATCAGGGGTACTTTAAGTTCTTGATTTGATTAAATTAAAGTTTGCTGATGGATTTCATTGAAAAAATAAACTAAGAGAGTCTAATTCTCTCTTTGAACTAGATGGGTAACTTCTCTGTGCCTCAATATCTCAAACTGTAAAATGGGGATAATAAAATGCCTACCTTATGGGATTGTTGTGAGATTCAAATCAGTTAATTCATAGAAAATGCTTTGCAAAGTTTAAAGCATTACACAGATTTTAGCTATTATAATTTTTTAACAAATAGATGATTGTAATATACATTATGTGTTGATTGCATTAGAGGGGGCAGGCAAAGAATTATGTAGGGTCTAAGGAGCTATCAACAATTTAGGTAGTTGATGAATAAAGGAATTCCCCCAATTGGTCTGTAGATATAGGCTTGTCTGAAGAATTCATTGGAGAGAGACAGAGGCAGAGAGAGACAGAGAGTCATAGACATGGAGAGAGAGACAGAGACAGAGACAGAGACAGACAGACAGGCAGAGAGCAGAAATGGCCTTAAGTAGTCAGAACTTTTTTTGACAGAGTCAGTCCCCAAAGCTAGGGTTACAGGAACCAGTGCCAAAGGTCTTTACACAAACTAACTGAAATGTCTATCCAAGCTGAGGGATCCATCCTCTTGGAGATGGGAGTGTTAAATAGAGTTTCTGGGCAAAAAAAAAAAAAAAAATCACATGTGAAAGGGTCTTCCCTAGTTATTTACTCAGTGGAGTGTTTGTTCCCCTCTAGGATCAAATACTGGGCATATTCCATAGACCGAGAAATGGGTAACAGTTCTTATCCTATTCCTGCTATCATAATAGGTGATTACAAATTGAACAGCCTCAGAAGACCTGGGGGTAGGCACTCCAGACACAGGGGGCAATGCGAGGAAGGGCAAGGGTGGGGCATGTACAGGTTGCTGTATGCCATTCAGGCCAAAGTGTCTAGGGGGCAGAGGAATCAATGCTGCCCTGTGTCCTATGTGCCAAGCCTACCCTCCTGCCCACCTGCCTCCCTACCTACATGCCAACTCACCTGCCCCGCCTTCTTTCCTGCCCACAATTCTGGCCAGAAGGCTCCTCTGTTTGGTAATGCTGAGCTGCCCGGCATAAGGTATTAAAGACTGGAGCAGTAAAAAGCTGTCATTATGTAAATTCTTCAGGGAGGAGCCAGGGTGATTTGAGATGAAAGGGGCAGGTCAAACGGCTGCCACAGACTCCTCTTGGCAGACAGGACTGAGGGATGGCTGAATTGACTCTTTCTTTTTGACAAAGACCTTCCACATCTTTACGGGATGGTCAGTGCTACCTGGAAAGGTCTCTCTCCTACTCCTCCAATCATCTGACATCAACTTTTCTATCAGGCAGAGAGTGAAGCAATTAGAACTTTGCAGCTAGGACACCCAGCTTTGAATTCTGCTCTGATATTTACTGTTTAACATGAAACACTAAAGATATGAAAGACCATGTGCTCAAATTCCTTTTCTTATCTCAGTCTCAGTTTACTTATCTGCAAAATGGTGACAAATCTTCCAGAGCAGTGTTTTCTCTCAGGGAAAAAAGTACTTTATAAGTCTCACAAAACAAACCTCTCCCAGAGGCAACTTTTGGATTTATATTTCAGAAATAAGCTGTGAGAGCATTTGGAAAGGAATGTTGTAAAAGCTGACTCATGCTTTTTCTCTTCTTGCAGAGACCCAGAAAGGACAAGAGCTTCACCCAATACGACCCAGTCAAAGAGAAATTGGCAGAGCTGAACTTTTAGCAGAGGTTTCCTGGCTCACAGTCCAGTCTCCTGGTACCAAGGGTTCAAATCCTAGCTCTGCCACTCACTGGTTTGTGTGATCTTTGCTGAGCTTCTATTAGTCCTCAGTTAGGAAAGGAAGAACTATTTTGGGAGGAGGCAGAGTCAAGATGGCGGCCTAGAAGGAGCAGAAGTTCAGACTTCTGAATACCCTTCCTAACCAATCATAAACTGAATGCTCCCAGAGGACTTAAAAACAAACTTAACAACAAGACAGAGTCAAGGAACCCTCCTGCTGGACTTAATTCAAAAGGTACACCCCCCAAAAAGCCAGAATCCGAGAACACTCAGGTTTAAGGGGAAGACAGAAAGAAGGTCCCAGGACCCATCCCCCCTCCCACCCAGAGCACTGAGACTCCTAGACCCCAGTGGCATCGGGAACTTCTGGGCGGGCAAAGGTGCTGGTCTGGAGGGCGAACATTGCAACCAGGGCTGTGATAAGTTCAGAGTCTCCAACACAGATGGCTGGGAAGGAGCTAGAAAGGGAGCATAGAGCTGGCAGCCTGGCCAGAGCTGTGGAGATCCTCCATATTTGCTCCAGTCTTCTAGGAGGTTTTGGCCTCAGAGCACACCCAGCCCAACCCAGCTGAACTTCATCCCATCAAAAGCCTTCAGAACTCAGGGAAGCCCAGGCTCCACACCCATCCTCATTGACTGCTGGACTTTAACCCAATCAAAAGCCTCCAGAGGATGGGGAAGCTCAAACCCCAACAAACCTCCACCAGAGACTACACCAAGAGATCTCCTGTTAAAGCTCCAAGAGGGGAGACTGACAGAAGCCCCCAAACCCCCCAAAATGAGAGGAGCAAGAGCACAGACAAATATGGGGAGCAAAGAAGGAGTAAAGATGAGCAAACAACAGAAAAAGAAGAAACTACAATAGACAGCTTCTACTCAGCAAATGGAACAGAGGAGGAGAGATTAGCAAACGATAAATCAGAAATACCAGCTAATTGGATACAGGCTGTGGAAGAACTCAAAACACAATTAAGAAAGGCTGAAGACAATTGGGAAAAGAACTTAAAAATTAAGATAAGTCATCTGGAAACAGAGTCACTGGAACTAAAACGAGAAAATAGTGTCTTGAAAGCCAAAATCAACCAGCTGGAAAATGAGGCAAAGGAGATGAAAGACGAGGTAAAGAGGATGAAAGATGACCTCCAAAGAAAATCAGACCAGAAGGGGAGGGATGACCAAAATGCCAGGGATGAAATCCAGTTTTTAAGAACCAGAATACAACTGGAATTAAGTGACCTCACAAGGCAGCAGGACACTATAAAACAAAACGAAAAGAATGAAAAAATTGAGGAAAATATGAAGCATCTCATTCACAAAACAGACAATTTAGAAAATCGTTCGAGAAGAGACAATTTAAGAATCATAGGTCTACCAGAAGACCATGACAAAAGGAAAGGAAGAACTAAATTCAAGGCACTCCTAGATTCCTGTTACCTCCTTTTTTTTAAAGGCTTTGTTGATAACTTTTGTTTTTTCACATCATTATCATTGCCCCATAATATCCCTACTCCCTCCTACAGGACCATCCCAAATAACAAATATTTTTAAATGCAAAAAGAAAAAGAAAAGAAGAGGAAGGGGAAATCAGCAAAACTGACCAATATGTTTCTTATTGGCTGATTCCTGGAGGAAGCATTTTCTCCAACTAGCATGAGACTCTATTGATTTTTTTAAGTCATTCCCTTTGTTAGAAAAGAACATTTCTTAATAAAGTGGAGGAATTCCATGGGAACTGGAACAACCTCCAGGAAGTGATACAGGAAGGAGCAGAACCAGGAGAACATTGTACACAGAGACTGATACACTGTGGTACAATTGAATGTAATGGACTTCTCCATTAGTGGCAATGCAGTGATCCTGAACAACTTGGAGGAATCTATGAGAAAAAACATTATCCACATTCAGAGGAAAAACTGTGGGAGTAAAAACACAGAAGTAAAACAACTGCTGGATTACATGGGTCAAGTGGGATATGATTGGGGATATAGTAGTAGTCTCTCGGTAACCAAGGATGATGATTGTCTTTGTGCACTTTCATCTGTGATGTAGATGAGTGTGCACAGACACTTGTGTGTGAAGGAGATTTAAGTGGAAAAGTCGATGCACAGAGACAGTCCCACTCTCTCGGCGTTGGAAGCCTGGGTCCAGTGGCACGAAAAGTCATTACACCTGGAGACTTCCTCGGCTGCATTGGATGGTCGTGTTGTCCTTTGTGCTCCAACATGCCCTAAGCACTCCACAGTGCTTTTCTGTGTCACCCTCTCAGCCGTTGAACCTTCTTACAGTCTTCACATGCTGGGTGAGCAAAGCCTTAGTTCACCAGGGGTCTACGACCCGATGGCTACCCTCACAAGGTTTAGCCAGCCTGTCAAAGCTGTTGCCCGGGGTGTGGCCGCTGCCGCGTGTTAGCAGCTACTGGGAGCCACAAGTGAGAGCTGGGTGTCAGGTGGGGGTCAGAGGCTGGAAAGCTGCCCTAAGAGGGCATGACAAGCCCTCCATACCAGAGATACTACTCCTCCCTGAGCACCCCTAAATGAACATCCTAATGCAAACACCAACAACATGGAAATGGATTCTGATCAAGGACATGTATATATACCCAGTGGAATTGTGTATTGGCTATGAGAGGGGTGGGGGGAAGGGAGGGAGGACTAGAATATGATTTTTGTAACCAAGGAATAATGTTTGAAATTGACCAAATAAAATTAAAAAATTAATTTAATTTAATTTAATTTAAAAAGAAAAAAGAAAAGAACATATCTGGATTGTTTACACATGGTAGTTAAAAGAGAACTTTATCCATGATCTATCTCCGAAGCAAAGTGAGACAATTTCACTTCCAGTGCCAAGTCAAGGTGTGGTCATGAGTGTCTGGAGTGACAGGACTTGGCATAGAGCCCAGTGAGACCCCAGAGCAAGAAGACTCACTGTTTTCTCAGGCTGAAGGACCTTCCCTCCATTGCCACCATCACTCTGCCAGACAGTGGTGCAGATCACCTTTTAATGCACAAAGGATGAGGGAAGTGGGGGAGACTCTTGGGAGAGAAGAATCATAGGACTCTCTGAACAACATCTCTGACCCAAGTCAGACTCCATTGGTGGCCAAAGAAGCCCAGAGAAAAATAAAGGGCTGACATTGGTTGGCCTGTGCCCATCCTTAAATCAGAGTAAGTGGGAAAAGGGCCAAAGGGTCAGAAGGTTGCCCAGAATGGTTGAGTCCAGAGAGGAAAGGAGGGTTGATTTTAACTGGATGAGACCAGAAGACTATTGAATTGGAACTCTTGTTTGACAGACAGAGAAAATGTCCCACATAGAGTCCTGAAGATCGCATAGCTGGATGGACTGTGAATGCTGGTACCCCAGACTCTGAGCCCAGCCTTCTCACCCACGAAGTCACTTTGCCTCTATTGTCACGCTCATCTCCAATGGCCTCAGATGGTAAGAGCCCTGGGGGAGGAGCTATACTGTCATTATTCTCTTATGTTGAATGTTCCAGACAAGCAAATGCTTGTTGGTCCATGGACAGATGAACAAACTAGAGATTTTGGTAGCCACTAGATTTCATCTCTTATCATCAAATCAAAGGCTGTGTGTGTGTGTGTGTGTGTGTGTGTGTGTGTGTGTGTGACACAAACTGGCCAGCAATATATTACTTGAATCCTTGGAAAGCACCTTTGAAAGAAGGCAATATGAAGCTCTTGCCGGGAACTGTTGACATCTGTTTCCAATTTTGTTAGGATAAAATAGTGGCCCATAAAGAAGGCATTCATGTCTCTAATCCATCGTATATGCACTTGTGGTTTGCCTGAGTAGCTCCTTTGGCTCCTTCTGCCTCCCTTTAAGGATGATCAGCCAGAATGCCAGGCAATGCATGGAAGACTGGGAGAGGGACGGGCTGCTTTATGCACATGTGACTGAGAGACCCATCTTCTTACTTTGGAGCCTGTGCCTATACCCCCTAACTTCTTCCAATCAGCCATGATAATGTGGGTTCATGTTGTGTAGTGATGAAAAGTTTTAACTGGCTGCTTAACCAGAACTCTGTGGATAAAGGGAAGGGATGAACCCTACCATCTCAGGTTCCCTCTTCCAGCCAGCTTTGAAGCCCAAATACAATTCTCTTAGTTGAACAGAGGACCAGGCAGAGAGTGCCCTTCCATCACATGGCCATAAGCTGTGAGCTCATGGCCTCCTGAGAAGCCTGTGATTGGGATGGGACTGTCTCCTTTTGCCCTCTTTCCTTTCCTTATGTAATCTCAAAAGGCAGCCAGTATCCTCCCTTTCCCAGGCACCCAAACCAGAGAGGAGAGGCTGGGTATCTCAGTGGATTGAGAGCCAGGCCTAGAGACAGGAGGTCCTAGGTTCAAATCTGGCTTCAGACACGTCCCAGCTGTGTGACCCTGGGCAAGTCACTTCACCCCCATTGCCTGTCCCTTACCACTCTTCTGCCTTGGAACCAATAAATAGTATTGATTCCAAGACGGAAGGTAAGGCAAGAAAGCAAGAAAGAGAGAGAGACAGAGAAAGAAAGAAAGAAAAAGAAACCAGCAATAATTAATTAGATTGTGAAATGTAGAATTTTCTAAATTATTGGATTATTTTCTAATTGATCTGTCACTTAGTCAATAAGAATTTATTAGCTATCTACTATATGCCAGATAAGGGGCAATGGCTAGGTATACAATGGATAGTGTGCTGACTCTGGAGTCAGGAAGACTCATATTTCTAAGATCAAATTCAGCCTCAGACACTCCCTAGTTGTATGACCATAGGCAAGTGACTTAACCCTCTTTGCCCTCCTCTACAGAATGAGCCACAGGAAACCATTAGCCATTTCGGCATTTTTGTCTAGAAAACTCCAGTGGGGTCACAAAGAGTTGGCTACGACTGAAAACAACTGAACAAAACCACAAATATGCAAGAGCCTATGCTAAACTCTAGATATACAAATCTGGCAAAAAGAAAGTCCCAGGCATTAAAAAGCTTATCTTCTAATGGGGGGAGTCAACAAGCAAAAGGGAATTCAAAAGCAGGGGGCAGGTGGAGGGAAGTAGGAATAGAAGCAAAGTTCAGAAGGTCAGAAGAACCAGGGTAGGTGATCCAGGTTGGCAAACTGAGGTCCTTCCCAAAATGGAGCCCTGAGAGGAACTCACTAATGAGAGAAAGGACCCAACAAGGTGGAGGGATATTCTAGGACCAGAGGGCAACTGAGGCATAGTGGCAGTTGGAAGGTAAGAAGGAAAGCTAGGAGAGGTTAGAAGACCCCAACAAAGGGTAGCAATAGTCTAGTGCACTTTGCCTTCCTATGGAGGTCATGAAGATGCTCCACTCATTCCCAAGTCCTTTGGATCAAAGGCGATCATCATCATGAATTCATGTAGGACCAACCTTCAGCTGCCCTGGTGACTTCTTAGGTGAATAAGAGCAGTTTCATCTCCCTGTCCAGTATATTAAATAAAGATAAAAAGAGGGAAGTTTTGTACCCCGTTGAGGAAGTTTGGACTTTTGGTATGGAGAGGGGGGAAGAGAACCCCCTTCTCAAAGTGGGGTTCAGGGGAGACAACAGAAGTCCCTTCAATTAGGAAGTGTTGGGGGGAAAGATTTCCAGTCACCAGCAGGAAAAATGGGTAACCCTCAGTAGAAAGTCTTTTCCCCAATTTCTCTCTTTGGCTTCTCAAGACCGAGAGACTCACTGCTCTCCCAGCCAGAGTCTTCTCCTCCTCAGGATTCCACTCCTCAGGCCCTGCCCCCATCAAGGTGATCAATTACACATACTCTTCAGCTTGGCACTTTTCCTCTAGTACAAGCCTCTGTCACACCAGAGTGCTAGATTAATCAATGGCACAACCAAAGCTCAACTAGCCAGTGTTCCAGGGCTCCTGTCAGGCCTTCCTAGTTAGTCCCAGAATGGATTATTATTGTTGCTGTCATTACTATTAATTAACCAGGCAAATACCTCTGTGCTGGTGGAATAACAACCCAAACCTCCCCTAGTGGAGGTGATTTAGCAGGACTCTTTCCCTCAGTAAGGAAAGCCAGACACATACTGGGACATTTTTAAATTTTTATTTATTTATTTTATTTAGAATTTTTTCCATAGCTACATGAATCATGTTCTTTCCCTCCCCCTCCTTCCACTCCCCCCTCCCGTAACCAATGAGCAATTCCACTGGGTTTTGCATGTGTCATTGATCAAGACCCATTTCCATATTATTCATATCTGCAGTAGAGTGATTGTTTAGACTCTACATCCTCAATCATATCCCCAAAGACCCTTGTGATCAATCATGTTTTTCTTCTGTGTTTCTGCTCCCACAGTTCTTCCTCTGGATGTGGATAGTGTTCTTTCTCATAAATCCTTCAGAATTGTCCTGGGTCATTGCATTGCTGCCAGTAGAGAAGTCCATTACATTGGATTGTGCCACAGTGTATCAGTCTCGGTGTACATTGTTCTCCTGGTTCTGCTCCTTTCCCTCTGCATCAATTTCTGGAGGTCTTTCCAATTCACATGAAATTCCCCCAGTTCATTATTCCTTTGAGCACAATAGTATGCTATCACCACCGTAAACTACGATTTGTTTAGCCATTCCCCAAAGGGCATCCCCTCATTTTCCAATTTTTTGCCACCATAAAGCACAGCTATGAATATTTTTGTACATGTCTTTTTCCTTATTATCTCTTTGGAGTACAAACCCAGTAGTGGTGTGGCTGGTTCAAAGGGAAAACAGTCTTTTAGTGCCCTTTGGGCATAATTCCAAATTGCCTTCCAAAATGATTGGATCAATTCACAACTCTATCAGCAATGTATTAGTATCCCAATTTTGCCACATCCTCTCCAACATTTATTACTTTTATTTGCTGTCATATTAGCCAATCTGCTAGGTGTTAGGTGGTACCTCAGAATTGTTTTGATTTGCTTTTCTCTAATTATAAGAGATTTAAAATACTTTTTCATGTGCTTATTGATAGTTTTGATTTCTTTATCTGAAAATTGACTATTCATGTCCCTTGCCCATTTGTGAACTGGGGAATGGCTTGATTTTTTGTGTATTTGATTTAGCTCCTTATTTATTTGAGAAATTGGACCTTTGTCAGGGATTTTGGTTATATAAAGATTTTTTTCCCCCAATTTGTTGTTTCCCTTCTCATTTTGGATGCATTGGTTTTGCTTGTACAAACTTTTTTTAATTTAATGTAATAAAAATTATTCCTTTTACATTTTGTGATAGTCTCTATTTCTAGCTTAATTCTTTTCTTTCCTGTGGAACATCTTAAACAGTCAGTTAATAAGCACTTATTAATCACCAACTGTGTACCAGGCATTCATTGTGCTAAACAGGGGATTACAAAGGAAAGGGAAAAAGACTGTCTCTCCTCTCAAGTAGTTCATATTGGGGAGACAATAGACAAGCCATTCTACGTAGACAAGCTACAGAGAGGATAAATAGAAAATCACCAACAGAAAGAAACCACCAGCAACAAGAGGGATAGGAGGAAAGCAGGACAAAGCATCAGGCCTAGAAAGGGAGGTCCAGGGTTAAAATATGGCCTGAGATGTTTCCTAGCTGTGTGACCCTGGGCAAGTCCCTTAACCCCCATTACCTAGCCCTTATTGCTCTTCTGCCTTGGAACCAATACATAGTACTGATAAAAGATGAGAGTTTTAAAAAAAAAAGGTGGGAAAGACCAGACTTCTAAAGCTCTTAGAGCTCTTACATTTGAATCCAGGCTGTGGATTGTTGCTCCATTACCAATCTTCTCCACTCATAAATAAAGGGCAGCCTCAGTTTTCTGCACCAAAGCAAGGACAGCTCTCCTCTGCCTCCACTGCAGGCTACTGTCAGGCATTCATACTTCTAACCTCCTCCGGGAGTTGCAATTTATCTCATGCTTAAATTCCCTGGCATTTCTAGATTTGGAAATTAATGTTTGACCTTGGGCTAGCTGAAACAGTGAGTCAGAGGAATGCAGCTTTATTCCAAGACCGTGAATTAAAGCTCTAAGCTAGTTGAAAGCCCATGTGGGGCAGTAGGAAATCACTGAACTTGTAGCCACAAAACATGAATTTGAGTCTTTAACTCTATGTGTGACTTTGGACAAGTCATTTCTCTCTTGACCTCAGTCTCCCCCTTTGTAAAATGAGAACCTGATTTAGAAGATCTCTTCCAGGGCAAGATGTTAGCATTCTCCCGTAGAAAATGTCTGGGAATAGGATCCAAGAAGAGGTGGAGTCTCAGTCCTTAGGACCTAACCAATAAGTCAAGTCAAATCAACAAAAATTTAAATTTTTACAATACTCTGACAAACACTAGAGATACAAAGAAAGCAGCAGAAGCCTCACCATCTTCACCATCATCACCATCACTATCGCCACCACCATCCTCCTCCTCCTCCTCCTCCTCATCACTCCGAAGTTTATATTCCAAAGTCTGAAGTGAGCTGCTCATCAGCACAAAAATGTTGATTCCAATAAACTGATGGGAATGTCCATGAAAGATCAGAGAGATGGAAAATGGCCTTGACAACAAACTTGATCAGTGTGCTGTTGCCAATGCATCTTCAGAGTCTTTTTCCAAAATGGTGGCATTTTTATTTTTACTTTAAAAAGAAATTCATTCATTCATCAACAAGCAGTTATTAAGCATCATTTTGTACGAGGTGCTCGGGACCCAACGTCTAACATGAAAAGCCATTTCCACCCTCCAGCAGCTTGTCTTCCACTCAGGGAAGCATGAGTCTGGAGAAGATAAGACTGTCATCTCCTTGCAGGGGGACTGAAGCCTTGGGATCCTCCGTACTCAGGACTGTGCTGGCTCATAGGTGCTATTTAATAGGGCCTTGTGGGCTGATCTGTAAAGAAGAAGCCAGCGCACCATTTCTTCAGCATTCTGCTGCTCTCTTGCTGCCTTAGCAGCACACTCACACCAGTAACAGCCTTGTTTGTGGCTCTTCTGCCTCACATGAGCTTGGGGCGCCAGGGGCCAGGAAAAGAAGAAGGAAGTTCTTGGAGTCCAGGAGGAGGGACTGGAAGGTCATCTTGCCCTTCCAGAAGGTCACTATCATGGCCCAGAAGCCCTGAGGATGATGGCAGGGCAGGGAAAAGGTCAGGAAGGGAGTTAGCAAGGCCATAAGTCATTGAGAAAGCAATTAAAGGGCAGCCCAAAGACATGGAGAGGTCAGCTAGCTTCCAAAGAACAAAGAGGCTGAAGAGGAAGCTAAAGGAGCAGCAGTGAGGACTGAGTAACCTCCCCTGGCAAGGGCTCCAAGGGACCTGGTGTCTTCAGGAGAAAACTGGCTCCCTGTTCAATAGGAGATATAGAAGGAATGTTGTTTGAGGAGGCAAATGAAGGCTTTGTTAGGATTAAAGGCTAGGCTCCAGGGGCCCTGAGCTGAGATGGGCTTGGAACTGTGCCCAGAAGAGGGCGGAGGAATAGGGAAGAGGCAGGGGAGGAATACAGCCAGCACTAGAGAAGCTCAGAGGCCACTTCTGGCCCTGGAACTCTAGGATCTGACTAAAGATGGCGGTTCTTAGAGCTCGTATGTATGCACATCTTGGGAAGGATGTATATGTACATACAAATACGTACATTGGCAGTGGTATTAATACCCTACTAATGTCTTTACCTCATACCTCAGATATCTCTAGAGCTGAAAGGGACCATATAGGTTAACTCTCCCATTTTACAGAGGAGGAATTTGAGGCCTGGAGAGGTTTTGCGTTCATGGTCCTGGAGCTAGAAGGGATCTTACAGACTGTCTAGTGCAAGCCCTTTACTTCCCAGAGGAAAAAGCAAAGGCCCAGACAGATGGAATGAATCATTTGTGGTCACGCAGGGAGAACAGGACAGATTAATGTAGTCCTCTAGCAATTCTTACTAAGCTGGCCAGGGTTTGAGTAGGACCCCAGTCACAAAATGGGTCTGTCATCTGTGATAAAGGATGGAAAGGTTTGCAATTTGCAAAACTGTGCAAAAACGGAAAAGTGCAAACCTAGGTATGATTGGTAGTGGTGTGTGATCAAGGGTCACATGGGAGCCTGAGGGGGGATCTGGGAAGACTCCATTTGGCCCAACTGACCTTCTTCTGGTCTCCTGAGGAAGTTGAGAGGAAGGCATGAAGAGGATTTCCCTGTGTTCAAACTGAGTTCCTGTATCTGGCTGCTGGCTGCATCAGTCTTACTTGGACATCAGGACTTGCTTGGACATCTAAGAACAGATCCTGGCTCTGTTTTTGGACTCCTGCTGTAAGATTTGGGTATTTGGTTAAGTCTTTAGTTTAGTAACCTAGTTAGTATAGTTTAATTAGTTTTTAAATAAGCATAAGCAAATCCCTAAGCCCTTATTCCTGGCCCTTCCTAAAAATAAAGCAGATCTTTATATGCTTTTTCCTCTTGTGTCTCCCTTACCCAAAATCCTACTCTAACACATCCCAGGTCCTGACAGTGTCAAGAATTTGGAGTTTGAGCCTTGGACCCCCTTCCTCCACAAGGGGAATTATTGTCCATCGAATTTCACAAAGTGGGAAGAGCTCTTAAGATGTGAAAGGTCTCACCACTTACACATACCTGGAGTACTGAAGTGTATCTGCTGTATTATATCAATTCACATACACACGCTAGACAGAGGGCACAGTGCACAGAACCAGCCCAGGGAGCCAGGAAATAGTGGTTGTTGTTGTTGTTGTTGTTTAGTCATTTTCCAGACATCTCTGACTCTTTGTGACCCCATTTGGCAAAGATACAGAAGGGGTTTGCCATTTCCTTCTCCAGCTCATTTTACAGATGAGGAAACAGAGGCAAACAGGGTTGAGTGACTTGCCCAGAGTCACACAGCTAGTGTTTAAGACTAGAAGTGAAGTAGTCCAGGGGGCCAAGGAAGACCTTAGTTCAAGTTCTACTTCTTTGTATCATACTATACAGGGCAGATGGAGTGCTAGGCTATATTGGTGAAGGGATTTTCCTCAAGGGAAGTTCTCAGCAGTGCCTGTGAAATCCTAGGTCCAGAGGAGGCGTGACCATGTAACCAGAAAGGCATGAATGTCTTCCAGTTAGTAACCTGGAGCCAACCCAGGTTCACTGATAGACTTTATTTTTATTTTATTTTATTTTATTGATAATTAAGAAAAACTTTCCATGGTTACATGATTCATGTTCTTTCCCTCCCCTCCTGCCACCAGCAATTCCACTGGGTTTTACATGTGTCATTGATCAAGACCTATTTCCATATTATTGATATTTGCACTAGGTTGATCGTCTTCATCCTCAATCATATCCCCATCAGCCCATGTGATCAATCATATGTTTTTCTTCTGTGTTTCTACTCCCACAGTTCTTTCTCTGGATATGGATAGTGTTCTTTCTCCTAAGTCCCTCAGAGTTGTCCTGGGTCATTGCATCACTGCTAGTAGAGAAGTCCATTACATTCAATTGTACCACAGTGTATCAGTCTCTGTGTACAATGTTCTCCTGGTTCTGCTCCTCTCACTCTGAATCACTTCCTGGAGGTTGTTCCAGTTCACATGGAATCCCTCCAGTTCATTATAGCACAATAGTATTCCATCACCAACTCACTGACAGAGTTTTAGATAGCCTTCAATAGTGAAGCTTGTTCAAGAAGAATTGCATTCAGTGACAATAGCTTTAGTCAAATAACCTCCAAGTTTTTACATAACTGACATGTGCTCAACAGTTTCAAAGTCACCTTCTAACATGTATTGGAGTTTAGTGTTTTTCCATCCTTTGTTGCTATTTCCCAGAGCTCAACAGTAATTAAAGAAATCAGCTTTGGGGCTGATGCTTGGTGCTCCAAGGCATCCCTGTAAACTTCTGATGAATTAGGATTCAGTTCTATCATTTACTGAAATAAATAACCCCTGTAACTGTCTACTATTCCAGGACCTATATGAGAGGTAGCTAGTAAGGCATCTCCTTGGTTATGTTGTAAAGAAGGGGATCTGACCCTGGGGAGATGTCCTTGAATAGATTACAGGAGCTCTGGGAACTTGGGTCTTCTGTTTTAATCATTTTCCTTTCATGATTTTCTTTTTTCTTTGTAATTCTATGTTTAATTTTATGTATGATTCTGAGATTGTATCTGTAAGCTTTTCCTGCCCAAGGGTCCAGGACATGTGTAAATAAAGGTTAAGAATGCTTTTAAAGGAAAAGATTTTCCTGGGAAACTTTCAAGTATCCCATCACCTGGATGCCCATACACATGCATCAGGTTACCTGCTCTTCTATCGGACTCCTAAAAATTTCAAATATCCCCATTAGTTCTTTAATGTCAGCACCCTGTGACAAGGAAATCACTTTAAAAGACTGATATATATTAATTTAAGGTCGCCAAGGAATTCAGCTATGTAATTCCTTAATGAAAACTCAAATCAGCAGTCAACCTTTTATGGAGTTTAATTACAAACAGGAGGAAAAAAGGTATTAGAGAGAGAGAGAGAGAGAGAGAGAGAGAGAGAGAGAGAGACAGAGAGAGAGAGAGAGAGACAGAGAGAGAAGGGACTAGGGCTTAAATACCCCCTCTGTTTAGGCTGGGCCAAAAGGCCCAAGCCCTTAGATAGCTGAGGCAAAGAAAAGAGATCAGTCCCTATCACTCATGTGACCAAAATGGAGAAATAGTCTCAGGGGCCTCCACCTCCAGCTTCCTTCAGAGCAAGCTTCTCAGAGCACAGCCTCTCAGAGCAAAACCTCTCCAAACACCTCCCAGTCTTCAGACCCCTCTCTCTTTAAGGAAACCATCCAAGTTCCCTCCCCTCAGTTCCCACATCTACCAATCACTGTCCATGTCTTCCCTGTGCCAATGGTGGCTCTAGCTTAACCCAGGACCGCCCAGAGGTCTGTGGCTTTGCACATGTCTGTTGAAGGTCATATTCTCAAATAATTAAATCTTGATCCTTTGCTGCAGCCCTTCCTAAATCCTGTTACTCTAAATAGGGCGGAAATTGTATTTTCCAAGACCTGGTTCTGTCATTCCAAGTATCTCTATTGTATCAATTCTAAAATCAATCATGACTCAAAGAACTTCCTGTTCTATGCTTAAGCATAGGTCAAAGCCCTTTCCATTGTTCAGCAAAAAGTTTCTGTCCTAAAGTAATCTTAAGTAGGGAGGAGAAGGACCCTCCCATGCCAAGGGGGTTTACATTCCAATAGACTATCAGTAGGAAATTTTTCAAGTATGAAATTTCCCAATGGTGAAATTTCCAACATTTATAAGTCTAAGAAATTTTAAGGTTTACAACCCTATCCCCTTCACTCATTGCCCAAGAACATCTGCTAGTTTACAGACAACAGCCTACCCATCCACACCTACACCATTTACCTCCAACTCCAGGAAGTAGCTCAGAGGTTCCATCCTCTTCAGTGTCAATTGGATTTGTGAAAGTCCTAATAAGGCTTAGCCCAAATCACCTTATTTTCAAACTCCACTTTCATCCAGCAGCAAGGTTGGTCTGGATTCCATTTGGAATATCCCTGAGGCAGCTGGATGGCACAGCAGATGGAGGCACTGGGCCTAGAGTCAAGAAGAACTGAATTCAAATCCAGCTTGTATGACCCCAGGCAAGTTGTTTTACCACTATATGATTCAGTTTCTTCATCTGTAAAATGGAGATCATAATAGCACTTACCTCCCAGGGTTGTTATGAGGATCAAATAAGATTATATTGGGGGAAACTGAGATAGAGAGGTTCAATGACTTACCATTGTCACACAGCTAGTCAGTATCTGAATTCAGATTTTTTTCATTGATTTCAGATCTTCCTGACTCCAGATATTATCCATTAGGCTCCCTTGCTGCCTAAAAGAACCAGTCATCCACCTCCAGCCACCCAAAGGTTTACTCACAAATACAGCAGGGAAAGCAATCTGATGGAGTAGCCCTAAGCTCCATGCTGGACTTTCTTCACACTTGGTAACCCCCACCTAGAAAACAGGACAGTCCCAGAGAAGCCAGACCAAGCTCTCCAACAAACTAGGCTTCCTTCTCTCTTCCTCTGTCTCTGTGCTCTATCCCCATTCCCCCTTGGGCTCTTAATTGAATTTCCTTCCTTTGTAGTTTTCCTGAGTGTGTGTGTGTGTGTGTGTGTGTGTGTGTGTGTGTGTGTGTGTGTGTGTGTGCGTGCATGCGTGCATGGGCATGTGTGCACATTTTTGTGATTTCTGCTGGAGTTTTAGCCATTTAGTTCTCTGGGGGAAGAGGGGAAGGACCAGGAGAGTCTCACTTCTCTGTGTCTTATTTACCTCCTGAAGGCAGAAATGTTTGGCATTCCCATTGTGTGCCCTTCAGGAATTTGTCTCCACTCAACCCTCCCCTTCTTTCTCCTTTTCTACCTTTGATTTGAAACTGTTGAGGCCTGTGGCTAATTGTCACACAGAGTCTCTGACTCAGTCTAGAAAAAAGAGAGGACCAAGCTGTGATGGAAAGGAAGATATCAGGGATAGTTATGAGCTTTGCAGGCATCTCAGAGCAGAAAACTGGGGCTGATACTACCCGTTAACTATATCAGTGATGGCAAACCTCTGGCACATGTGCTAAAGATGGCACACAGAGTGCTTTCTATAGGCATGCAAGCACTCTCCCTGTCCCCACTCCCAGAGTTTGTTACTAGAAAGGCAGAGGATCTCAAACAGAGCTTCTCCCTTTCCCCTCTCCATATGCCTGATGACATTTTTTCATATCACCCAGCCCTCTCCCCAGCAGCCCAATAGGAGTGCTTTCTCCCCCCTCTGTATGGGCTAAGGGGGGGGGGGTGACGCACACAGCACTGGGGGTGGGGCAGGGCATGACACATGATTTCTGGGGGTGGGGTATGGCATTCAGTCTCTAAAAGATTTCCCATCCCAAACTATACCATCTACCTCAAGGACCAAGGACAGTTCTTTGCTACACATTCCTTTCTGCTACCTGTCTCTCCACAGATATTATAACAGAATCTGCTGCTTTATTACCCAAATATTTTTGTAAAGTGAATTCTGCCTCATCCATAAAGAGATCAGATGGAGATAAGTGAAAGGTTAGACAGAGTTCAATCTCCAATTGTTAGAAATTTTCAAAAGGAGAGTAGAGAAAGCACCTTAATGGAGTAGCTCCAAGCTCCACCCTGGAGTCGCTTCACACCTGATTGGGGATTAGGGTAATTGTGTCTGATCTTAGAACTTTTTATTTAAAATAAACTCCCTTAACCTAAAGAGGAAGGAACCAAATGACTATTATATTTCTCCCTAAGCTTAAAATAAACTCATTTGTTTTAAATCTTTATTATTTTGACATTGATTTTTTAAAATACTGAGTTCTGAATTCTCTCCTTTCCACCCCATTGTGAAGGCAAGAAATGTGATATAAATTATACATGTGAATTCAGGCAACATTTCCATATTAGCCATGTTGCCAAAAAAAAAAACAAGAAAAATCAAGTGAAAAAATTATGCTTCAATCTGCATTCAGACTCCATCAGTTCTTTCTCTACAGATAGATAAGCATTTTTCATCATAAATCCTTCAAAATTGTCTGGGGCCACTGTATTTTTTTTCTTAAAATCCTTACCTTCTATCTTAGTATAATTCTAAGGCAGAAGAGTGGCAAGAACTAGGCAATTGAGGTTAAATGACTCTTCCCTGGCCTAGGAAGTATCTGAGGTCAGATTTGTACCCAGGTCCTCCCAACTCCAAGTGTAGCATGCTATCCACTGTACTACCTAGCTGCCCTGGGAGTCAGTGTATTGCTAAGAATAGCTAAGGCTCTTACAGTTGATCATTGTACAATCCTATTGTTACAGTACTGTGTCCAATATTGTCCTGGTTCTGCTCACTTCACCTTGCATCAGATGAATGAATTATTTTTTTCTTCTTTCCAAAGTTATATGATCCATAGTGTCTCCCTCCCTTCTTCTCTCCCCCTCCCAGAGTTGACAAGCAGTTTAGTCTGGGTTACACATGTATTATCACACAGGAGCATTTCCATATTACTCATTTTTGTAAGAGAATCATCTTATAAAACCCAAACCCCAAACATATACCCAAATAAACAAGTGATCAATCCCATGTTTTCATCTCCTTTCTGCTCCAATAGGTCTTTATCTGAAGGTGGAGAACATCCTTTTCCATAAGTTCTCAGAATTGTTGTGGATCATATTTCTATTAGTAGCAAAGCTTTTCATGTTTGATTGTTCCACAATATTTCAGTTACTGTGTGTAACTGAATTATTTGAATAGGACCTTGTGATCCTTGTGATTGCCTTCCCATACCACGAAAGCATTAGATTTATCACTGTAAGGGTGGCCCTTTTTCCCCCAATCAGAAGGGATTATTATAGATTATTTCCAGAGAGCCTTTGAAAGGAGTATTAAAGGATGGTTTGGGAAAAGTAGGTTTTAGGAGATTAAGTGACATTGTTCTATTAGAGTAGAATGTTAACCTCAGATTAGTGGGACCTTTTCCTGAATAAGATTCTTTTAAATGTTCAATCAAATTGCCATATGTTAGAGAGATGTCAAAAGGCATGGGGGGCTGGGGAAGTGTGCAGGGAAGGGAAGGGACTATGTAATTTTGAACATTTCTCACTGTAAATGAGAAATACTTGGACTTAAATGATGAGAAATTAATTCTAAAATTGTTTCTGGCAGATCTGAGTCTAAAACACAGAGTACCATATTAATAAACTTTCTATGGCATATATATCCAATCAGTTGTCAGATCTTATGGATTTTATATCCAATATCTGTAATAAAAGGACTCTAAGAGGGAAGGATTAAAAGGGAAACAAGGGGGAATGGAAGGAGAGAAGGAAATGGGGAGAGGGAGAAAAGATTCTTCTTCCCCTCTCTTTTTGTGGGAGAGAGGTAGCCGAGTCTTATCCCCCTAACAGAGGGAACATGTCTCTTCAGAGAATAATTCTGGGAGATGGAGGACACCCAACTGTCACTTCCCTTCAGAAACCTAGGGTCACCCCACTATCACGGAGAGATGTTGTTCCTTGGGTTAGGCAGTTTGGATCCCTGGGATCCAGAGCTAACCTTCCCCTTTTGGGGAGAGATTTGATTCTCCCCAAATCTTCTGTCCCCTTTCCTAGCATCAGAAACCAACCATATCTAATTCTAAAGCAATAAACAATTTATTTGGGTTCACACAGTGAAGGAGAGGTAGGGTTGACAAGCAAGGAAAGTGGGGAGTAGGAAATTCTAATGCTGGTCCCCTCTGGCAGGCTGCCCCCCAAGTTCTCAGGGTACAAGGTACTTGAACCCTGTAAACCTTAAAATTTCTTAGACTTATAAATGTTGGAAATTTCACCATTGGGAAATTTCATACTTGAAAAATTTCCTACTGATAGTCTATTGGAATGTGAACCCCCTTGGCATGGGAGGGTTCTTCTCCTCCCTACTTAAGATTACTTTAGCACAGAAACTTTTTGCTGAACAATGGAAAGGGCTTTGACCTATGCTTAAGCATAGAACAGGAAGTTCTTTGAGTCATGATTGATTTTAGAATTGATACAATAGAGATACTTGGAATGACAGAACCAGGTCTTGGAACTTCCAATCTCCACCCTACTCAGGATAACAGGATTTAGGAAGGGCTGTAGCAAAGAATCAAGATTTAATTATTTGAGAATATGACCTTCAACAGACACGTGCAAAGCCACAGACCTCTGGGCGGGCCTGGGTTAAGCTAGAGCCACCATTGGCACTGGGAAGACATGGACAGTGATTGGTAGATGTGGGAACTGAGGGGAGGGAACTTGGATGGTTTCCTTAAAAAGAGAGGGGTCTGAGGACTAGGGTGGTTGGAGAGGTTTTGCTCTGAGAGGCTGTGCTCTGAGAAGTTTTGCTCTGAAGGAGGCTGGAGGTGGAGGCACCTGAGACTGTTTCTCCATTTTGGTCATGTGAGTGATAGGGACTGATCTCTTTTCTTTGCCTCAGCTATCTAAGGGCTTGGGCCTTTTGGCCCAGCCTAAACAGAGGGAGTATTTAAGCCCTAGTCCCTTCTCTCTCTTTCTCTCTCTCTTTCTCTCTCTCTCTCTAATACCTTTCTTCCTCCTGTTTGTAATTAAACTCCATAAAAGGTTGACTGCTGACTTGAGTTTTCATTAAGGAATTGCATAGCTGAATTCCTTGGCGACCTTAAATTAATATATATCAGTCTTTTAAAGTGATTTCCTTGTCACAGGGTGCTGACATTAAAGAACTAATGGGGATATTTGAAATTTTTAGGAGTCCAATAGAAGAGCAGGTAACCTGATGCATGTGTATGGGCATCCAGGTGATGGGATACTTGAAAGTTTCCCAGGAAAATCTTTTCCTTTAAAAGCATTCTTAACCTTTATTTACACATGTCCTGGACCCTTGGGCAGGAAAAGCTTACGGATACAATCTCAGAATCATACATAAAATTAAACATAGAATTACAAAGAAAAAAGAAAATCATGAAAGGAAAAGGATTAAAACAGAAGACCCAAGTTCCCAGAGCTCCTGTAATCTATTCAAGGACATCTCCCCAGGGTCGGATCCCCTTCTTTACAACATAACCAAGGAGATGCCTTACTAGCTACCTCTCATATAGGTCCTGGAATAGTAGACAGTTACTGGGGTTATTTATTTCAGTAAATGATAGAACTGAATCCTAATTCATTAGAAGTTTACAGGGATGCCTTGGAGCACCAAGCATCAGCCCCAAAGCTGATTTCTTTAATTACTGTTGAGCTCTGGGAAATAGCAACAAAGGATGGAAAAACCCAGGCTACAGAGGAAATACAAATAAATGCACCAAAACCCTCCCCCCAAAATGGAAATTGTCCACAAGTTCTTGAAGAATTTAAATTGGAGCTTATCAAAAAGATGGAAGCCTTCTGGCAAGAAAAGTGGGAAATAGTTCAAAAAGAAAATAACAGTTTAAAGGACAAGAACTCCCAATTGGAGAAACATCTGGAAGCCATAAAAAGCAGGACAGACCAAACCGAAAAGGAAAACCAGTATTTAAAGGCTAGAATTGGGCAATTAGAAACCAATGATCTTGAAAAACATCAGGAATTAATAAGGCAAAGTCAAAAGACTGAAAAAATAGAAGAAAACATAAAATATCTCACTCACAAGATGATGGATCAGGAAAACCAATCACGAAAAAACAATGTGAGAATCATTGGTCTACCTGAAAACCCAGAAATAAACAGAACTCTTGACATCATACTACAAGAAATTATCCAAGAAAACTGCCCTAATATTCTTGAACAAGGGGACAAGATATACATTATACATATTGAATATACATATACAACATATACATATACAAAACATACATATACATATTGAAAGAGTACATAGAACACCCTCTACACTAAATCCTCCAAAGACAACTCCCAGGAATGTAATTGCCAAATTCAAGAGCTTACAAACTAAGGAGAAAATTTTACAAGAAGCCCAAAAGAGACAATTCAGATATCAAGGAGCACCAATCAGGATTACAAAAGATCTGGCAGCTTCCACACTAAAGGACCACAAAGCATGGAATGTGATATTCAGAAATGCAAGAGAATTGGGTCTTCAACCAAGGATCACCTATCCATCAAAACTGACTATATACTTCCAGGGGAAAGTATGGGCATTCAACAGACTAGAAGATTTCCAAGTATTTGTAAAGAAAAGAACAAAACTAAGTGGAAAGTTTGATATCCAAACACAAAGATCAAGAGAAACATGAAAAGGTAAATAAGAAAGAGAGGGGAAGGGGGAAAATGTTTTTTATTCAAACTCTCTTCTTTAAGGGCTACAATCAGATCAAATTATTTATTTATATATATGTATGTATGTATGTATGTATGTATATGTATATTAGTACATGGGGGAAATGTTATTTGTAACTCTCAAAAATTATATTCACTATTATAGTAATTAGAAGAGTCATTCACAGGAAGAGATTGGGGTAATAAGTGGTATAAGATGATATGCAAAAAAAAAAAGAACAAGGGAGGGGGGGAATCAAAGATGGCACCAAGAGATATTTGAAGAAATAAAATAAATAGGATAATCTTTATCACACAAAGATACACATGGGAAGGGGAAGGGGAGAATTCTCTTATAAGAAGGAGAGGAAGAGACTGCTAATAGGTAATACTTAAACCTTACTCTCAGTGAAATCAATTCAGAGAGGGAAGAGCATCTAGATCCATTGGGGTCTTAAATTCTATCTTACCCTACAGGGAAAGTAAGAAGGGAAAACTAAGGTGAGTAAGGGGGAGGGAGTACAAAAAGGGAGGGAAAGAGAGGGGGGAGGGAACTTAACAGATCCTAAAAAATAAGAAGGGAACAAAAAGGGAGGGGCAGAAAGGGAAGCATATTAAGAGAGGGGATTAGGGGGGTTGATTAAAAGGAAACCAGTAGTTTAAAAGGATATAGCAAAAGAAGAAAGGACAGAACTAGGAGAGGGTATCAAAATTCTGGGGAATACACAAGTGATAATCACAACTTTGAATGTGAATGGGATGAACTCACCCATAAAACAAAAACAAATAAGAGAGTGGATTAGAATCCAAAACCCTACCATATGTTGTCTACAAGAAACACAAATGAGGTGGGTAGATACTCACAAGGTTAGAATTAAAGGCTGGAGCAAAACCTATTGGGCCTCAACTGATAGAAAGAAGGCAGGAGTCGCAATCATGATATCTGACAAAGCCAAAGTAAAAATAGACCTAATTAAAAGGGATAGAGAAGGTAACTACATCCTGATAAAAGGCAGGATAGACAATGAGTAAATATCAGTAATCAACATGTATGCACCAAATAGTATAGCATCCAAATTTATAAAGGAGAAACTAGTGGAATTGAAGGAGGAAATAGATAGTAAAACTATACTAGTGGGAGACCTGAACTTAACACTATCAAATTTAGATAAATCAAATAAATAAATAAATAAGAAAGAGGTAAGAGATGTGAATGAAATCTTAGACAAAATAGAGTTAATAGATATGTGGAGAAAAATAAATAGGGGCAAAAAGGAATAAACCTTTTCAGCAGCACATGGTACATTCACAAAGACTAACCATGTACTAGGGCATAAAAATATGGCAAACAAATTCAGAAAACCAAAAATAATAAATGCAACCTTTTCAGATCATAATGCAATAAAAACAATAATTAGTAAGGGTACATGGAGAGCCAAATCAAAAATTAATTGGAAATTAAATAATATGATTCTCTAAAACCAGTTAGTTAAAGAACAAATCATATAAACAATTAATAATTTCACTGAAGAAAATTACAAAGATGAGACATCCTTTCAAAATCTATGGGATGCAGCCAAAGCAGTACTCAGGGGGAAATTTATATCCTTGAGTTCATATATTAACAAATTAGGGAGGGCAGAGGTCAATGAATTGGACATGCAAATCAAAAAACTTAAAAGCGAACAAATTAAAAATCCCCAGCTGAAAACTAAATTAGAGATCCTAAAAATTAAGGGAGAATGAATAGGCAATTTTCAGTCAAAGAAATCAACACTATTAATAAGCACATGACAAAGTGATCTAAATCTCTTATAATCAGAGAAATGCAAATTCACTTCACACCTAGCAGATTGACTAACATGACAGCAAAGGAAAGTAATGAACGCTGGAGGGGATGTGACAAAGTTGGGACATTCATGCATTGCTGGTGGTGTTGTGAATTGATCCAACCATTCTGGAGGGCAATTTGAAACTATGCCCAAAGGGCGCTAAAGACTCTGCCCTTTGATCCAGCCATAGCACTGCTAGGTTTGTACCCCAAAGCAATAATAAGGAAAAAGACATGTACAAAAATATTCATAGCTGCACTCTTTGTGGAGGCAAAAAAAAATGGAAAATGAGGGGATGCCCTCCAACTGGGGAATGGCTAAACAAATTGTGGTATCTATTGGTGATGCAATATTATTGTGCTCAAATAAATAATAAGCTGAAGGAATTCCATGGGAACTAGAGCAACCTCCAGGAAGTGATGCAGAGTGAAAGGAGCAGAACCAGGAGAACATTCTACACAGAGACTGATACACTGTGGTATAATCAAATGTAATGGACTTCTCCATTAGTGGCAATGCAGTGAACCTGAACAACCTGAAGGGATCTATGAGAAGGAACACTATCTACATTCAGAGGAAAAACTGTGGGAGTAGAAACACAGAAGAAAAACAACTGCTGGATTACATGGGTCAAGCGGGATATGATTGGGGATATAGACTCTAAATGAACATCCTAATGCAAACACCAACAACATGGAAATGGGTTCTGATAAGATGAAATAACCAGTGGAATTGTGTGTTAGATACAGGAAGGGCGGGGTGAGGGGAGGGAGGAATAGGATATGATTTTTGTAACCAAGGAATAATGTTTGAAATTGACCAAATTAAAAAGTAAATTAATTTTTTTTAAATTAAGGGACAAATTAATAAAAATCAAAAGTGAAAGAACTATTGGACTAATAAATAAGACTAGAAACTGGTATTTTGAAAAAAACAAACAAAATTGACAAGATGGTAAATCTAATTAAAAAAAGGAAAGAAGAAAACCAAATTGACAGTATCGAAGATGAAAAGGGAGACCTCACCTCCAATGAAGAGAAAATTAAAGCAATCATTAAAAACTATTTTGCCCAATTATATGGCAACAAATATGGCAATCTAGGTGATATGGGTGAATATTTACAAAAATATAAATTGCCTAGATTAACAGAAGAAGAAATATAATTCTTAAATAATCCCGTATCAGAAAAAGAAATTGAACAAGCCATCAAAGAACTCCCTAAGGATATAGACCCAAAATGAACATCCTAGTGCAAACATCAACAACATGGAAATAGGTTCTGATCAAGGTCACATGTAATAATCAGTAGAATTGCAGTTGGCTGTGGGAAGGGTGGAGGGAGGGGAGGGATGGATAGAATATGATTCTTGTAACCAAGGAATAATATTCTAAATTGACTAAATAAAATTGAAAAAAAGAAAAAAGAAGTCCACAGAGATCAGGTTAAGAGCCTCTGGCAGATCCATGCATATTTGAAAGTCTCCCCCTCCCTCATCTCAAATTTGATGTGTGTCTCATGTTTTAAGTTTGTGTTTTTTAAAGTAAACCTTGTTGTTCATTTTCTTTAAACTTTAAATTTAATGCTCTTAAATATGATGAATAGAGATAAAATCCTTTGTGATTATTTGATTAATGTTCTCCTTAACAAAAAATAAATTAAATTCTCAGGGCTCCAACTTTCCCTTCAAGCCCCTCCCCCTCTCCCTGGTGAAATATATTGCCTATGGCTGTGTTTGGTGACACTGGAAGAAACCTAACTTCTCTGGTAGCCTCCATTTCCCCAACTGTAAAAAGTGGGAGTAGCATTAGACCTCCTTCTCTAGGTCTCTTCGAAGATAGCATGACTTTACAACCCAACAGACAAGCTTGGGGCCTTGGAATTTAATGAGAAATAATCCAGCCAAAAACTTGGGTAGGCCTGGGGCTTCCATCTGAGCAAGTAGCCACCCCCAGCCCTCCAGTGAAACAATGGGACCACCCTAGTGGAAGGTGAGAGGAGGTTTTACAGCTTTTCCTCCCTGCCTCAAGGAGAAAGCCTCTTCTGGCTAGAAACAGTTATTTGGGTTGGAAAAGGAGATCAAGAGAAAACTTCCAGTGGTTGCAGAGATGCCCAGGCAGAAAGTGGGCTTTGATGAAGAAGAGAGGCTCCAGGCTGGAAGTCCACCTGCTGCAATGTCCTGAGGTCACCCAAGATGATTTACTATTGTGTTATGGGAAAAAATAAGCAAGATGATTTCAGAAAAAGCTTGGAATATCTGTAGGAACTCATGCAGAGTAAAATAAACAGAACTGGAAGAACATGGCACACAGTAATAGCAGGCTACTCTCAGCAATGCAAAGATCTGGGACAATCCTGAAAGACTTAAGATGGGGAATGCTCTCTATCTCCAAAGAAAGAACTGTTTGAGTCATCTTTTACATCCATGTATGTATGGTTTTGTTTTGGTTCTGTATGAGTTTACCCATACAACAATGACCAATTTGGCAGTGTTTTGCATGACAGTAAAAATAAAATAAAATAAAATAAAAATCCTGTTCTGAGCAAAGGAAATACATCACCATGAAAGAAAACCAGGAGCCAAGAGGTGAAGTGTTTCAGAGTAAAAGCAGGAAGTTTATGAGGACAACCAAGGAGAGCTTCCAAAAGGAAATGACAGAGTTGGAAGATGGGTCTGTGGACAAACCCAAATGCCTGTTAAGGGTGAGCTTATCTGTATAATTTATTTTCAAATGGTTAGATGCATTTCAGAATGGGAAGAGGAGAAACATTTGGCCTGGCCAGGAAGGCTAGAGTGACCAATGAGCCCAAAGGGCCCTTCCACCCAATAAGTACTGAAAAGGTAAAAATTAATGATTGCACAATGATTATATGAAGTTATGTGGTCACCAGTATTTCTTATATCTTGAGTCAGAAATTTATTTACAAATATATACAAATAGAAAAGAAACAATAAAGAAGAGAAATGTGAGGGGGATTAGAGAGGTTATCTATCCTCTGTGACAAGGGAATCACTTTAAAAGACTGATATATATTAATTTAAGGTCACCAAGGAATTCAGCTATGTAATTCCTTAATGAAAACTCAAGTCAGCAGTCAACCTTTTATGGAGTTTAATTTCAATAGGAGGAAGAAAGGAATTAGAGATAGAGAGAAAAGGGGAGAGAAGGGAATAGGGCTTAAATACCCCTTCTGTTTAGGCTGGGCCAAAAGGCCCAAGCCCTTAGATAGCTGGGGCAAAGAAAAGAGATCAGTCCCTATTACTCACGTGACCAAAATGGAGAAACAGTCTCGGAGGCCCCCACCTTCAGCTTCCTTCAGAGCAAGCTTCTCAGAGTACACTACCACCACTCCGACCAACTCCTCAACCCCCCCGAGTCTTCAGACCCCCCTGATCTTTAAGGAAACCATCCAAGTTGCCTCCCCTCAGTTCTCACATCTACCAATCACTGTCCATCAATTTCCCTGTACCAATGGAGGCTCTAGCTTAACCCAGGACCGCCCAGAGGCTTTGCACATGTCTGTTGAAGGTCATATTTTCAAATGATTAAATCTTTGCTCCTTTGCTACAGCCCTTTCTAAATCCTGTTAACCTGAGTAGGGTAGAGATTAGAATAATTAAATTTTGATCTAGGCTGCAGCCCTTACTCAATCCTGTTAGGACTGAGTAGGGTGGAGATTGATTCCAAGTATCTCCATTGTATCAATTCTAAAATCAATCATGACTCAAAGAAATTCCTGTTCTATGCTTAAGCATAGGTCAAAGTCCTTTCCATTGTTCAGCAAAATGTTTCTGTCCTAAAGTAATCTTAAGAAGGGAAGAGAAGGAACCTCCCATGCCAATGGGGTTCCCATTCCAATAGACTATCAGTAAGAAATTTTCCAAGTATGAAATATCCCAATGGTGAAATTTCCAACATTTATAAGTCTAAGGAATTTTGAGGTTTACACCTATCAACCTAAATGTTTTACTCCATGTCTGCTTAATCCAGGTAGATATTAATTAGCTCTCAATCAGGAAGACTAGTGGTCAGTAACCATGAGGCCTCCTCCAAGATGGAAGCTAGTCTCTTAGGAATCTAGGAAAGGAGTCAGCCTTTCACTCACCCAACAAAGTAGTTCAGGAGTCAGAGTCTAAGTTGAAACCAAGCTCCAAGCCCATGATCCAAGCCACTGTGTCCAGTAAAGCTCCCTTGAAGACTCTCCCAGTCAGAAGACTATAGAAGACTATCTCCAGAAGACAATCTCTTCAGACTATCTTCTCAAAGACCATCTTCTCTGAGGGAGTTTGGTCTTGCTTTTATGGTGACTTATTGTCCCTTTCCCTCTTCACAGGGGCCAATCACAGTTTCCAAATTGTCTAACACTGTCTACTTTCTGAAGGTTAAGTTCTCATTCAAGGGTGTGAATTTTCTAAATCTCACCTTCTGGAGAGGTGAATATTCATAGAGTGTGAATTCACTAAATGGTTTGCAAGATCCTTCACCTAGTTCAACCTTGTGTTGATTCAACTAAGTAGGGGTACTTAAATTAGTGTTAACTCAGGATAGACAAAGGGAATAAAGGATTCCCTTCCACAAGTGTAAACTCAGAATGGACAAAGAGAACAAAGAATTTCCTTTTACAATACCAAAAGAACATTTCCCAGTCCTTCTCCAGCAGACTCATGATTGGGGCAATCCAAGAGAATCAGTCAGAGTGTGTGCAAAGGGCCCAGTATCATCTGTTTACATCTGAGTCCAGAGCAGGGAAACCTCCAACACTCAAGAACTGCTCATTGTATCCTGAGGGCCTAGTGGAACTGGCTGGTCAGTTGGTCAACCCCAAGACAGGCTTCACTTGGACCAAAGCCCAATACCATTGCCCCAGACTATCACAAGTCTTTATTTAGCCTGTTTTAAATGTCAACAAATTGTAACTAGGTCAGCGCACTGAGTGTGTGGGCTGTACGTTGTGGCCTCTAATCCAAACATGACCCAGTATAGACATTTACAAGCTGTGTGACCTAGGGCAAGTCACTCAACCTGTATGAATTTCAGTCCCTTCTCCTTTAAAATTAAAAATCCTAGCAATATAGTGTTTCTATGAGGAAGAGTTTCACGAACCTTCAGATATTAAGACACAAGAAATGAAAGTGATTAAATCTCAATAGCATCATTACTACTCTGCTCATTGCTGCCTTCCTCCACAAAAGCCTTTTCTGACACCTTGTCATTGCCTCGGGCTTTCAAAGGCTCACCCAGGAGAGAGCAAGCTCAGGCAGGTTCTCCAAAGGTTCTCCAAAGCTGGAGAGAACATAAGTATGGTGCTGCTCTAGCCGCCTTCTATTACTGGGGAATGGCCTAGGCTAGAGAGAGTAGGTCACACCAAGAAAGTGGCCACTGCCCAAGGCATCCTTTGGCCATGAGAACCAAAAAAAAAAATCAGCACACAAACTGGATCTTATTCTTGGAGGCCCCTTTCTATATCTTCAGTGACAGTGGTGGGTGGGGTGGTAGACAAGAGAACTAAAGTGCTAAGGGATAAAAGCAATGACCAAGCATTTATTGAGCATCTACTGTATACCAGGTGCTGAGGATAAAAAGATAATGAATAAAATAATCTCTGACCTTAAGGAGCTTACATTCTAATGGGGGAAACAATAATGTAGTTATATAGAAATATAGATATACAGATATAACATGTATATATATATACATGTTTTTTTATTTCTATTATGTGAAAAATAAAAAGAATAAATACAAAGTAGTTAGCTATTGAGCTCTTATACCACCTATTAACTTACATTTCAGAGCTCTAAATGTGAAGTAACCATAAAGTCAGTTATATTAATGGAGGAAATGAACTCAGATATACACACTCTAAATGAAACTTGGAAACATAAAAAAAGCTATAGCTAAATAGAGAAATGACCTCCCATGCTGTCCTAGAGTTTCACACAGTAGAGCCACTCTCATCCTCTGCCCAAAGGCAACCAGAACAATGATTTCATGAGCCACTCAGCCATCTTACCTTGTAGTCCCTGGGATCTGAATGAGCAAAAAGACCACCCTGAAAATAATAATACAGTTTCTTTGCCAATATCTGTTGTTGAAGCAGAGTAAGTGGAGAAATTCTGAGAAGAGTTTGGCAAAGTCCTCTGGGCTAAGAAACATCAAGACTTGGTAACTTCAGTGGGGAGGTGGGTACAGGGGAGGATAACCAAAAAAAAGTAAGGAAATATGATTTGAGATTAATAATTGAAAGATATTACATGTAATTGGGAAAATAAAATATTTTAATGAAGAAAAATAAATAAGAATTGAAAAATGCTAAAGGCTCAAGGGCACTCTGAAGCCTCAATCTTGTATGTCATAAATACTTTATCAAAGAAAAGAGTCAAAAGCTTCTGAACATGACAAGGACTAGGACAACATTACAAAAATTTAACTGATTCTATTTTAACAAATGGGAAATGACAGTATGTTATCTGTATGCAATGAGAACATCTTCTAGTAAGATAAAAGGTGAAAACCGTCACCAAATTAGAAGAAAAGATAAAGATGAAAAGAAGACACAGAGGAGAGACTCTAAATGAACACTCTAATGCAAATACTATCAACAAAGCAATGGGTTCAAATCAAGAAAACATCTAATGCCCAGTGGACTTACGCGTTGGCTATGGGGGGGTGGGGGGGAGGAAAAGAAAATGATCTATGTCTTTAACGAATAATGCTTGGAAATGATCAAATACAATATATTAAAAAAAAACAAATGGGAAATGACAGTATGTTATCTGTATGCAATGAGAACATCTTCTAGTAAGATAAAAGGTGAAAACCATCACCAAATTAGAAGAAAAGATAAAGATGAAAAGAAGACACAGAGGAGAGACTCTAAATGAACACTCTAATGCAAATACCAACAACATGGAAATGGGTTTGAATCAAGAACACATGTTCCCAGTGGAATCCCAGTGGAATTGCGTGTTGGCTGTGGGAGAGGTAGAGGGAGAGGGGGAGGGAAGAAAAGAAAATGATCTTTGTTTCCAATGAATAATGTTTGGAAATGACCAAATAAAAATTAAAAAAAAAAGAAGACACAGACTGTAGTTATGACAATAGCAATCTAAGTCATTTAAACAAGCTGAAAATTGGGAAATAGATAAAGGAAAAGACATTGATTCTGTCTATTATTCTTTTCTATAGATGTTCAGTTAACTTAAAGCATTACCACTGAAAAGGAAGGCAAAATTTTTCAGCAAATACACTCATTTTGCCAAATGCAAAGACTTAGTAGCCAAGGGCAACACCAGTGTAATATATACAAACCAATTTGCAAAATTGTGTGAGGGAGAATAGTAAAAGATTAATAATGTTACCTCACCATAAACTGTAGTCCATTGGAAAGGGAAACAAGTCTGCTAAGAGTCTGGCATAAGACCCAACTAAATAGGATCATCTCAAGACCATTCACTGATTAAAATCAGAAGGAAGACACCCAATAAACAAAACAGAAGATAGATTTGCCTATGTTTCTATGGCAATCACTTCTCATAATAACTGACAGTGGAAGCACCACATTTCAATTTTAAAACTGCAATCCCTAATGTGCTTATACATAAGGAAAATAAAATGTTCCTAAAGAAGATGGGAAGAGCAGTTGGACCAGACCAAGTCCATTTAGATGTTGGGTGGGGGATATTTTTCTTTGTTACAAAAGAAGACTCCTTTATGTGTTATGAGTGGAGGGTTAGACCTGGAAAAGACTGCCAGGTGTAAACAAACAAAGTCTTTTCTTTAAAAAAAAAACAAACCTACAAATCTATCAGACTGGCAAAGATGACAAAAAGAGGAACATTACAAATGTTGGAAAGCTTGTGAGAAAATACATACACTAGCATGTTACTTAAAGGGTTATGAATTGGTTATATCTTTCAGAAAAGCAATTTGAAAGCATGCCCCAAAATTTACTAAACAGTGACTACCCTTTGACCCAGGGAGACTAAGCCTATACACCATAAAATTTAAAAAAGAAGAAAAGGATCCATATGAATTTATATCTGTTCTTATTTGTGGTAGTCAAAATTTGGAAACTAAGGGGCATCCTGTCTTATTGGGAAATGACTAAACAAAGTATGGCACATTAATATCATGGAATGTCATAGTATCATAACAGATGATGAAATGTAGTTTCAAAGGAACTTGGGAAGACCCCTAAAAGATGAAGCAGATCGAAGTAAGACAAACTAAGAACAATTTATCCAACAACAAGAATATCATCAAGAAAGATAACTTTGAAAGATTTAAGAATGTTGTTCAATGTTCTGTTACATCACAAGTCCAGTTGAATAAAAACAAAAATCTCTCCTTACTTCCTGACCGAGAGGTGATAAACCTACTTTGCAGAAAGAGAGAGATGTTTCCAGACATGTTTAATATAGATAATTTGTTTTCCACAACTATGTAGCTATGTGTTATTAAGGGATTTATTTTTCAAGCTTATTCGTTTAATTTTATCAAAGGGGAAAGGGAGAGCAGTGGAAGTGGTACCTATATCATTCTATATCTTGATACACATCATTGGCTATGGGAGGGGGTAGGAGGAGGGGAGGGAAAGAACATGAATCATGGAATCATGGAAAAATTTTCTTAATTCATCAATTAAATAAAATCATATATATTGAAAGCCTTAATTTTTGCTTCACCGTTTCCTGGTCTTAAGGTCTTTTCCAAGCTTTCACATTGAACTCATCTTAGCAGGAAAAAAAAAAGCGTTCATCAGGGTGGAAACTATGGGAACAGAAGTGCTTATGCAAGATGCCAAAAGATTGCAGCATCCCTGGACATCAAAGGCATGCATGCCACTTATAAATGGAAGAAGCCCCCTCCCCTGCTGCCACCAGACCAACACAGCAGCCGTCAAGGAAGGCAAGCAGCAGCTGAGGGACCTGTCTGAAGCTTAAAGGAGAAGAAACAAAATGTAAGTGCAACTCTGAATAGAATTACATCAGAGGCAGGACTCAGCTCATGGGAATGGGCTGCAGGGTCACCAGAGATGGAAGAAAAACATGAGCTAGGCACAATGATAAAAATATGCACCAAGCTCTGGCTGAGCAGGTGGAGAGTCTCTTTAATTGTCTGCCCATCAGTCACTCATGACAGGAAGCTCCCCAGGGAATCCAATCTGTCCACAAGTCTTCATTTACCTGGCTCTGGTTACACAGCTATGGAAATATATGTTCTACAGTGGAATCCTGAAAAGAGCACTGACTTGTGGTCAGAGTCCTGAACCCAAGTCATAGCTCAGATACATGCTAGCTATGGGGATCTAATCAAACTTCTTTACCATTTCTTTTTTGTCTACCTATTCTCTGCCAAGATAAGCATAATGGGTTGGGTTTGTAAAACCTAAAAAAGTGGGAAATGTAGGAGAAGTAAAAACAAAGGATATCTATACATCTATCATCTCTCTATCATATTTCTATCCATATATCTATCATCTCCGTCTATCCACCTAACTGCAATCAGTCAGTCATCACTCTATCCATTTTACTATCATCTATCTATCTGCCTATCATCTCTCTACCCATCTAGCTATCTTGGTCTCTATCATCTATCTACTTATCTTTGATCACAATCATTTAGTGATCTAATGCTCTTTCCTCACCTCTGCCCAAAGAAGGCCTTTCCTAGTTTCCCCTCTTCCTTCTACCTCTTGGCATCTTCTCTCATGTTTATAAACATCTATTGAGAGAGAGAGAGAGAAGTGGAGGAAGAGAGGAAAGGGAGAGGAGAGGAGAAGGAGGGAGGGAGGGAAGGAAGAGAGAAAGGGAGAAAGACAGAGAGGAAGTAAGGGAGACAGAGAGACAGAGGAACAGAGATAGGTGGGGAGGGAGGGAGAGAAAAGGGGAGAGAGAGGGGGAGAAAGAGGGAGAGAGAGATAGACAGAGAGAGATAGACAGAGAGAGACAGAGACAGAGAGAGAGACAGAGACAGAGACAGAGAGAGAAAGAGAGAGAGAGAGAGAGAGAGAGAGAGAGAGGGGGGGGGGGGAGAGAGAGAGAAAGAGAGAGAACGAACCAGCAGAGTTCCAAAAGGAAGAAATAGAGAGTGAGACAAGTTGTTTCTCCTTTGAAGTCTGATGAGTGAGCCACAGTTCCTGCTCAGTCACTGTTATAGGTGTGTAGATACACATTTTTCATCTGGACCTATCCAAGCATTGTGTTTAACTCACATTAGTCCACAAGAACTGCTCTGGACCAGGCACTGGGTTAAGGGCTAGAGATACAGACAAAGGCAAAATAAAGACACACTGCCCAGTTTCTGCCCTGAAGGAGAACACAGTGGCAAGGGAGACAACATGGAAACATCCAAATAGCCACAGGATATATGCAGAGTATGTAGACATAATCTGAAAGGGATGGCTCTAGCAGTGGGAAGGGGGCAGGGAAAGGCCTCCTGTAGAAAGCATGGTTTGAGCTGAGTCTCAAAGGAAATCGGGAGGTGGATGTGAGGGGGCAGAGCCCCTCCCAGAGGCTAGACATGTGTGTCATGTTCAAGGAAGATGTAGAAGGCCACCATTGTTGGATTGCATTGGAATGGGGGAGGTTATAAAGTGCATTATGAACCAAACTAAGTTTTTAATTTGATCCTAGAGGAAATCAGGCCACTGGATTTTACTGAATGAGGTCGGGGAGATATACCATGGTGAGAGCTGTGCTTTGGGAAGACCACTGTGAGAGCCAAGTAAAGGATGGATTATAGAGTGGATAAAGAGAACAATCAACAGGATATAGCAACAGTTCAGGCAAGAGTGGATAAGAGCCCCCATCAAGGTGACTGTTATGTGAGTGGGGAGAAGGTGATGTCTACATGACATCTGAGGAAAACAAAAATGACAAAACTTGGCAGTTGATTGGATATGTGGAGTGAGTAGAAGACTAGCTGAGGATGCCACTGAAGGTTCAAGCCTGAGTGACTGAAAGGATGATGTTTCCCTAGCCAGAAATAGGGATACTAGGAGGACTGGAGAGTGAGGAAGAAAATGAGTATTGGACAGATTGAGTTTGATATGCTAATCAGATATCCGAGTGTTGTGATTGCCGATAGACAGCTGATAATGTAGGAATGGAGCTCAGAAAAGACGTTAGAGCTCACTATTTGGATGTGGGAACAGCCTGCAGAGCAATAATAACTGGACCTGTGAGAGCTGATAAGATCTGCAAGTCAGATAGAGAGGAAAATCCAGACTTCTTGCTGGACTTGCCTACCTGGATATTTCATAGGCATCGCAAATATTTTGACTGCCCAGTGTATATAAAAATGAATTCCCCCTCCTCAAAATTGACCTATTGCTTCTGAAGGCTCCAAGGGCATCAGAGTCCTGAGTTCTAAAGTGCCCAGGTCACTTTTTTTTTAAACCCCTACCTTCCACCTTAGAATCAAATAAAATTCACATCTCTAATCAATACTATGTAGGCAGAAGAGCAGTAAGAGCTAGGCAATAGTGGTTAAGTGACTTGACCAGAGTTAGCCAGCTAGGAAGTGTCTGAGGCCAGATTTGAACCCAGGACATCCCTTCTCTAGGCCTGGCTCTCAATCCACTGAGCTACCCAGCTGCCCTTGAGCCCAGATCACTTTGGACTCTTCCAACATTTCTCCTCCATAGCCAAGCAATGGCCGAATCTTTTTTTTTTAATCCTTACCTTCCATCTTGGAATCAATACTATATATTGGTTCCAAGGCAGAAGAATGGTAAGGGCTAGGCAATGGGGGTCAAGTGACTTGCCCAGGATCACACAGCTAGGAAGTGTCTGAGGTCAGATTTGAACCTAGGACCTCCCATCTCTGAGCTATCCACTGAGCTATCCAGCTACTCACTCAAATATTGTCAATATCTCTCCATGAATCTATTGCATCTGGGCCCTTCTCTTGTCTCACATAGCCCCTACCATAGTTCTATTCCTAATCACTCCCTACTTGGGCTATTACAATATCCTCCTCATTAGTTTTGTTTTTGTTTTTGTTTTTGTTTTTTGCCTTTGATCCCTCCCTTCTCCAATGCATCCTCCACTCAACTGCTAAAACAGTCCAGGACAGGTCTGATCTTGTCATTCCCCAGCTCAAATGGCTTCAAAAATTCACATGGTTAGCCATTATAATGTATAGTATACTCAGAAACCCAATTTACTATTATGTTTGTTTATCAAGGATGACAACATCCTAAGACTTAGACTCAAAAATGTGTGCAATCAAACTTTTTGACCAATGTATCCAAGAATGCAGATATCAACTCCTCTAAGGACAAACCACCAACATGATTTCTAAAGGACTTGGTAAGTCTTGTCCTGTTCTCTTAGCAAGGTCCTCTCCACCCAGCTGGAAGCTCTGGGTCTTCCTCCAAAGTAATCAGGACATGTCGATCTGCACCAAAAACAAGGGAGACTCCCATTTCCAAGTCTGGGGGATTCAGGAGTCTCTCTGACCCTAGAGCCTCTGGTGGGCCTTTGTATAAAGTCTGCTTGGTAATCAATTCCCTAGGCTCATGATGAAAGGAATCTAATAATGGGGCTTTAGTTTTCTAATATTGTTAACTAATGTTTGTTGGCTATTTGCCAGATTTGAGACACACACATTACTATTTTTTTTACCAAGTTTGGGAGACACGCATCATTAGCTGTTTACCAAATTTGGACTACAGATAGCTCATTACCAACTATACAGCTCCAATGATTTCTAAAATAATCACAAAATGGAGACAAAATGGAGCCACTCATTCTGAGAGAGCCTGTTATTTCTGACCCTCCACATCTAGGTACCACCAACCTTCTCAGCCTTATTATACATCTTTGTTGTTGTTGCTCAGTGGTGTCTACTCTTTGTGACTCATCCCATGGGTTTTCTTGGCAAGGGGGCTGGAGTGCTTTGCTATTTCCTTCTCTGGTGGATTCTATATCATACATTACTCTCCTTTGTATCCTTTTCATTGCAGCCAAAAGAGATGTCTAGCTGTTTCTAGAACTTTCCACCTCTCAACTCCATGCATTGTCAAGTCTTTTGTCCCTCTACTTATAATAAACTCACATCTCTACTATCAGAGACTTCTAGGTTCATCTCAGGCACCTTTAAGGGCTTTCCTGCTCACTTGGTTGGAAGTGTCCCCTCCAATCAAAAGCCTTTCTTGTGCCCTGAGTCTGGCTCTTTCCTTTACCCTTTTCAGTTTTCCTTGACTTATCCTCATATGTGCATACACCCAATCTCCGAATTACAGTGTACATTGCTAATACAGTAGTTGGCACAGTGAAGGTCTGTTAAACATTTCTTTTTTTGTAAAGCTAAACAGTGAGGGACTTAGAGTTTGGAGAACTGAATTGAACTGGCTTGGTGAGGGTTGAGTTGAATTAGGCTGAACAGAATCAAATCCCAGGAAGCCAAGCCAATTACATTCAAGATGGCTTTGGGGTATAGATGAAGAGGATTCCTCTCCTAAAGGGTGTGGGAAGCACCATTCCCCAGAAGGAGTCTCACAGGCTTTCATATTTCTCAGAGGACATGAAGTTCTCTCAGTGGGCCCAGATCATTTGTCTTAAGAAAGGAAGCCTAGAAAATAATTTCATCATTGGAACACACATCTCCAGAAAACCAGGATGAGCCAAACCTGACTAAAGGACAGAAGGACTCAAGCAATACAGCTTCTGTTCTCTAAGGGGGGGGGGGGAGGTCAAGATGGTGGCGTAGAGGCAGTGAAAGTTCAGACCTCTGAAAACCCTTCCTTACTGATTACAAACTAAATGCTCCTAGGGAACTGAAAATCAAACCTAAAAAGACAGAGCCAAGGAACCCTCCTACTAGACTCAATTTATAAGGTATGCCCCAAAAGCCTGAGTTGAGAACACTCGGGTTTAATGGGGAGGAAGAAGGAAGGTCCCAGGACCCCTCCCCCACCTAGAGTGCTAAGCCTCCAGTGGCAGCTGGAACCTCTGGGCAAGCAAGGGTGCTGGTCTGGAGGGAGTACCTTGCAGGCAAAGCTGTGCCAGGCTCATAGCATCCAAAACAGGCAGTGGGAAGGAAATTAGAGAAGAAGCACAGAGTGCAGAGTGGGCAGCCTAGTTGCAGCACTCCATATTGACCCCCTCCCTTCCTGAGGTTTTGGCCTTAGGGCACATCGAGCTCAACTCAGCTGGACTTAATCCCATCAAAGCCCTCAGAGGTCAGGGAAGCTCAAGCTCCAAAACCCCTCCCCCACAGACTGCACTGAGAGATTTGCTGACCAAGCTCCAAGGGTGAAGGCTGACAGAAAAGCCCCAAACCACAAAAAAATGAGAGGAACAAAAGCACAGGCAACTGCAGGGAGTAAAGAAGGGGTAAATATGAGCAAACAACATAAAAAGAAAAAAGAAATTACAATCGACAGCTTCTGTACAGGCAATGAACAAAGAGCAAATGGAACAGAGAAGGACGAAGGAACATCAAGCAAAAACACAGAAACTCCAGGGAATTGGATACAGGCTTTGGAAGAACTCAAAACACAATTCAAAACACAATTAAGAGAGGCTGAAGACAACTGGGAAAAGAACTTAAAAAAGTAAGATAAGTCATCTGGAAACAGAAAACAGTTTCTTGAAAGCCAAAATTAATCAGCTTGAAAATGAGACAAAGGAGACGAAAGATGAGGCAAAGAAGATGAAGGATGAGGCAAAAAAAATGAAAGATGACTTCCAAAGAAAATCAGACTAGAAGGAGAAGTATGACTAAAAATCCAGGGAAGAAATTCAGTCTTTAAAATCCAGAATACAATAACTAGAAGCAAGCAACTTCACAAGGCAGCAAGATACTATAAAATAAAATCAAAAAAATGAAAAAATTGAGGAAAATATGAAGCACCTCATTCACAAAACAGAAGATTTAGAAAATCATTCCAGGAGAGACAACTTAAGAATCATTGGTCTACCAGAAGACCATGACAAAAGAAAAAGCCTGGACATCATACTACAGGAAATTATCCAAGAAAACTGCCCCAATATTCTAGAACAAGAGGGAAAAGTAGAGATTGAAGGAATCCACAGATCACCTCCTCTACTTAATCCCCAACTGACAACACCCAGGAATGTTATGGCCAAAATCAATAACTAAGGTTGGGGAGGGGGGCAAAATGCAAAGTCAAAATGATTTTCATAAGAATACTAACATACTTCATATGCTAAATATCAGCAGCTAAAAAAACATTAAGGAAAGGTTGCAGGAAATGGGTCAATTTTTAAGAGTATAAAAAGCACTTGAGACCAAAACATTGGAACATCATTGCAACATGAATGAAGTACAACACAACACAAGAAATATATAAAGGAGTACCCTAATACCTCTAGGCTTTGGATTCCCTGTGGCTATATACAAGACACAGGAAGATAACAGAGATGGTGGCCTTGCTTAGCCTTTGCTTGCATGTTGTTGGTGGGTTTTTTTAAAACTAGTTATAAATTTTAAGACAGAAAAGCTACAAGGGCCAGGCAAAGGGATAAGTGACTTGCTTAGGGTCATGCGGCTAGAAAGTCTCTGAGGCCAGATTTGAACTTAGGACCTCTCAGCCTCTAGACTTAAAGCTCTGTCTACTCTGCTACCTCTTTTTTGTCTACTCCCCCCACCCACATGGAAGAATAAAATGGAAGAGAATAAGAGTTTGAAATGTAGGGGACTGAGCCCCAGACCTATTTGATTGTTATTGGACAAGTAGCCATTGCCTGATTTCTAGTCTATCCTTCAGAGATTGAAAAGAGGAAATGTGTAGAAAAATCACTATAAACTAAAATGAGATCACTGATCAGGAACTCAAACCACGTTGCCAAGAAAAGGAGAAGGATGAAAATAGTGAGCATGAAGTCACCAACAAACTAGAACATTCTCTTCCTTTGTTCTAAAGAGATTGGCCCCTGGAGCTGGGAAGCACTGGCTGAGGAGATGAAAGGCTTTAGTACCTGTTCTTATCTGGGAGAAAAAGATAACCCCAGGTTTCATCAGAGCCAGACACTGGAAGCAGAGACCACTACAGGGCAATGCCCAGAGAAGGAACTAGAGGCTCACTGGAGCAATGTCCAACCAGAATCTCCAAGACCAACTCCATGGAGCTCCATCTAGAAGCTGAATATAAAAATTCAGAGAAAAGGCTAGACCACAGAAGGTAGGAGCAATGCAATGACATCACTCAATGTCATGAGCATGAGAAAATTATTTCTCCACATGTATGCTCTGGTTGCCCATGTTCCCAACATGTGTGCCTCTCCAGGTGAGTTTCCTGTGTGCATCCACTCCTCCCACTGATGCTACATGTATTTGTGGGAGAGTCCACCTGGGGTTTAAAAAGAAAAACTTTTATTGTAACTTTTCTTACACCAGATGACTATTGAATTTATTGTATCATCTGAATGACTGTTAAAGGCAAACACATCGGTTGGGGCTCATGAGCTCTGGTTTTATGAGTTGCAGACCCACAGAGTATCGTAAAGCTAGAGTAGCTGCCCACCACAAGGGAAGACCCTGTGAGTTGGGGGAGATGCCCTCAGGCACTACAAATACAGTCTGGCATAATACTCTCTGGCATCCTCCTTGCTGAGATGACAGGTGCAAGTCACTCCAGTTGTCTGCAGCGATAGCCTCTCTTCATGGAGTTTGAAAATTCTGTCCACTTTCTATTCTGGTCTGACATGGGAATGTTGACCTATTAGTGACTCATTCTTAATACTGGCTATTTTTAGTGGCCTGGAAAGAGTAGAGCACTGTGGAGCCAGTGACCAGGATGCAAATCCTGACTTTCTCACCAAGTGCTGCAAGGACATCATCACTTAGTCATTCCTGCTGACTCCCCACCCTCATCCCATCTTGGCTCTAGATTCTTCCTCTGTAAAAAGGGTGTGACAATCTTTTCTCCACTTGCCTCCCTGACCTGTCAAAGTGGAAGCACTTTGCAAACCTAAAAACTCCATGGCCACAACACAGGAGCTGTTAGGATTCTGTTAGCTACCTAAAAATGACTTTCAACCAAGGAAGAATAGTATGAGACCAAGGAGGCAAAGAAAAGGGCATGAATGTTATAAATGCTGTTAGTGAGGATGGGAAAAGGGGGAAACTCTGATGTCAAAGGAAACTCACTGAGTAGTTCTCACCCAGTCTTCATTTTACAAATGGGGAAAGTGAGAAGGAAGGAAGGAAGGAAGGAAGGAAGGAAGGAAGGAAGGAAGGAAGGAAGGAAGGAAGGAAGCAAGGAAGCAAGGAGGGAGGGAGGGAGGGAGGGAGGGAGGGAGAGAAGGAGGGAAGGAAAGAAGGAAGGAAGGAGGGAAGGAAGGAAGGAAGCAAGGAAGCAAGGAAGCAAGGAAGGAAGGAAGGAAGGAAGGAAGGAGGGAAGGAAGGAAGGAAGGAAGGAAGGAAGGAAGGAAGGAAGGAAGGAAGGAAGGAAGGAAGGAAGGAAGGAAGGAAGGAAGGAAGGAAGGAAGGAAGGAGGGAAGGAAGGAAGGAAGGAGGGAAGGAAGGAAGGAAGGAAGGAAGGAAGCAAGGAAGGAGGGAGGGAGGGAGGGAGGGAAGGAAGGAAGGAAGGAAGCAAGGAAGGAAGGAAGGAAGGAAGGAAGCAAGGAAGCAAGGAAGGAAGCAAGGAAGCAAGGAAGCAAGGAAGGAAGCAAGGAAGGAAGGAAGCAAAGAAGGAAGCAAGGAAGGAAGGAAGCAAGGAAGCAAGGAAGCAAAGAAGGAAGGAAGGAAGGAATTCACTGAACATTTACCATGTGTCAAACCCTACCTGCAGAGGTAAAACTGCCTCTGTCCTCAAGGAGCTGCCATTCTAACTAGAAAGAAGACACACAGGGAATTGTGGCCAGAGAGGGTACTCTAGTTTGTACCATCAGAGGCAGGACTCGTTCTGAGACTCAGCCTGGACCTGCTTCCTCTATTCCACACTTTGAACATCCCCAAAAGAGCCAGGGCCAGCTCAGAACAGCAGAACAGCATGTTAGATGGTATTTTGAGTCTGATGACAGGGGCAAAGGGGCACCGACAGCAGCAGAAATGTGTCCCTTAAAATAGGGGGAGGGAAGACAACAGGCCAAGATTCTCTGCAGGAAGGGTGAGGGTGGGGGGCAACAGGGGAGAGGAGGGGGCAGAGAAGGGGCCCTGACCCTCAGTTGTCTCACCAGAGCTTAATCCCACTGACTCCTCAGCATCTGACCTGTGGGGCTGTTCATTTAACCAGAAGAGGAAGGTGGGAGGTGACTTAGAGGAGAGACCATCAGACGGGAGACTGAAAATGGAGCTGGGAGCTCATCAGAGCTGAGAGGGGCCTCAGAACTGAGGCACCACAGCTGGGAGACACCTTAAACATCATTTAGTGCAACCTCTGCATTTTACAGATGAGGAATCTGAGGCTCTGGAGATGAAATGACTTGCCCAAGCCTTCTCAGGTTGTGCCAGAAGAATTGCAAACCACCTTCTACTTAGCAGACTCCCATCTTTGTGACCCCAGGCAAGTCAGCTGATTTCTCAGCCTCTGTTTCCTCCTCTGTAAAATGCGGACCTACCTCCCAAGGTTGTTGTTGTGAGAGGATAGTTGTAAAGCACTTTGCAAACTCCAAAGCACTCTGGCTAAAAGCTAGCTGTTGCTATTAACTCCTTTGAATTGATCTAGATTCATCCGCGCTCTCTTGGTGCTACGCAAATTTGCCCGGACATTTGTCAGTCCTATTAAACTGCCCTCTCTTCCGAAGCAAGGATTGCTCCATTCTTTGGTCACATTCCCAGGTGTGTCCCCAGGACCCAGCACAGCGCCCGGCACATCCGAGGTACTTACTAAATGCTCGATGGGATGACATTAGGTTGACTGACGAGAAACCCTACACCAGGGAGGTTAAAGAGAAAAAGTCAGATCCCCGAGAGCCAAAAATGTTCATCACAGCCTTTTTGCTGGAATGAGAACTTGATCACAAAGAGAGTCCCCTTCAATTAGGGAAAGGCTGAGGAAATGGTGGCGTATGAATGTGATGGAACCGGTTTTACACCACAAGAAATAAAGACTGTGAAGAACTCCCAGAACTCGAGAGGATGGGTGGCCAAAATGAAAACAATACTAAAAGCCAGTCACTTGGTCTCAGAGGATGAAATACAAACGTCTCCCTCCTTTTGGTAGCGAGGTGGAGAACTATGGGTGTGGAATACCGGGTACACTGAGCTGAGACTTATTTGATTGAATCACATTTCTTTGTGCCAGGGGGATTTCTTTGTACTGGGTGGGGAAGAGGGAACCAACAATAGAAACCATCCACCAAATACTTTAAAATTAGATTGAGGGTGTGACCCTGGACAAGTCACTTAACCCCCTTGCCTAGAGTCCTTGCCACTCTTCGGCCTTAGAACCAATACAGAAAGTAAGGGTTTAAAAAAAATGAAATTGAGGGTCTTGGTCCAGACGGTCCTGGATGCCGGGTCCCTAGAAAACATCCGCTGAAAAAGGAAGCCTTTCCCAGGAATCCGAGCCCCCGCCCGCCAGTTTGTCCCCAGGAGATCCAAAGGAGGGCATTTAAGGAATCCCGGCCTTCGATGTCTCCGTTTGAACGATAAGGAGGCCTTGGGCTAAAAGCAAGTTAGGCGGAAATGAGCGAAGGTCTCCGAAAGTCTGAGAAAGAAAAAAGCCTCCGGGGCAAAGAAAAACCGACCCAGCGAGTTTGGGGGAGGCGGCCTGGAGTGGGGTGGCCGCCCTTGGATTGGTGGCTCCGCCCCGTCCCAGGGCTCTGGGTGGCAGCTGCTGCAGAATGATGGCATCGGGGACCTAAGCCTGGGATGGGGAGGGTGCATGCCAGTCCACTGGGGAGGGGAGCATTGGGCTGGAGAGCCTGCCCCGAACGCTCTTCCTCCAGGTGTGCTGGAGCTGCTCTGGAATCTGCAAAAAAACTCTCTGCAGCCCCCAGACACTCACACACCCAAATGGCCAAAGCCAACCCCCCCCCCCCCCACTACCTCCCAGGTAAAGTCAAAGTCAGGCTCTTGCACCTGCGGCCCTCCCAAGTCCCCTCCAGCTCCAGACCTCCGCCGCTGACATCTGGGCAGCGTCCCCTTTTCTGAGCTAGATCCTTGTTTCTGGTTTGCCTTTCGGGAAAATGGGTTTCCAAGAAGAATGGAGATTTTGCCTTCCATCAACATTATGAGTCAATAACAGAGACAGGATTCCAAAGGAGCTGAAAGCTCTCACTGCCTGCATAGCGGGTCTGACCACTACTGCACCCGAGTTTAAATTGGTGAGATCATGGCTCTTCTGGAGGGCAATTTGGAATCACGTCCAAAGACCTTAAAAGAATGCCTGCCCTTTGATCCAGCAATACTATTACTGGGTTTATATCCCAAAGAGATAAAAAAAAAAAACCTGGGCAAAGATCTGTTTGTACAAAAATATTTATAGCTGCACTTTTTGTGGTGGCAAAGATTTGGCAAAAAATAAAGGGCTGTCCCTCGATTGAAGAATGGACCAGCTGAACAAATTGTGGTACATGATCGGGATGGAAGACTATTGTGCTCTAAGGAATGATGAACAAAATCATTTCAGAAAGAGCTAGGCCGACCTCCATGAACTGATGCAGAATGAAATAAGCAGAACCAGAACATTGTACACAGAGACAGATACACTGTGGCACAATTGAATGCAATGGACTTCTCTACTAACAGCAATGCAATGACCCAGAACAATTCTGAGAGACTTATGAGAAAGAACCCTATCCACATCCAGAGGAAGAATTGTGGGAGCAGAAATGCAGAAGAAAACATAGAATTTATCACTTTTTTATATGGGTTTTATTTATTTTTACATGGGTTTTTTGATTTAGGATTTTTATTTTAAAGAATTGCTCTTTTACAAAAATAAATAATATGGAAATGGGTTCAAGTGATAATATATATGTACAACCCAGTGGGCTTGCTTATCAACTCTGGGAGGGGGGAGGCATGAGGGGAGTGACAAAATATGACTCATGTAATCATAGAAAAAATTTAAAAATAAAAAATTTATTAGAAAAAGAAACACTGAGATCACACCTGGCCTCCAAATGCACAAAGACTCCATGAGTGGAGACCAGGTCATCCATCCAGGTCATACACAAGAGGAAGTCTTAGAGAGGTTAGACAAATGATTCATAGAGGAATCAATGGAGGCAGAATTCAAACCCAGGCCGTATGGCCCCAAATTCAATTCTGGGTGTTTTGAAAATGGCCAAGTACAGGCATCCCTTACACACTACACACTTTCCGCAGTGCAGCTTCAATATATGGAGGGTTGCATAAGAAATTAAGGGAGAATTAGGAGTTTTGTGGAAGTGGCAGATGACAAGAGAAGCCTAGCAAATGACACAGGAAAAGTTTAGAAACTCAGAAATGCATAAAACAGATATAGAGTGTTGTATGCTGACATATTTTATCGTTTAATGCCCCAAACATAAACAATTTCTTTTTTAAAGTTAAATTTGTGTAAAGAACCTGAAAGTTGCCAGACAACAGCCACCCAAAAGTTACAAATGTTAATGTTGATCTCTGACCAAATACTGAACCCAGATTTTACAATAAGATGCTCTAAACATCCTATCAAAGAAGAAGAAAACAATGCAAACTTCTCTGGCACAAAGAAAGGGTCAGAAACTCTCCCGTGGATTTTCTGGATCACAGGGGATGCTGTGCCCCTAGGCTCCATGATGTGGGAAGGATCTCTGTATGGTCTAAAGAGAGGGCAGTTTTTTCTGCCTTTGGGAAGATGCCCAGTGTTCCAATCTCTCATGATCTTCTGGAATCCCAAGGACAAGAAAGACTGATGGCCGCTGGGATGGAGTGAGGCTTTGGAGGAAGATAAACTAAGTTCCCCCCAAATCAGAAGATCATAGATTTTTGAGCCAAGAGAGATTTCTATGGCCCTCATTTTACAGATGAAGAACTTGAGTCAGAAAGAAGGGAGGTGACTTGCCCAGGCTCACACATCTAGTAAGTGGTGAGGCAAGATTTGAGCTTGGGTCTCCTTGACTGTGGGTTCTATGCAGTCTATGGTGATATCTTGTCTTTGCTCAGTCTTTGGCTGTAGGGATTTTTGTTTTCTGCTGATGTTATTCCTAGAATTGGACCCCTGATCTTTTGCCAAGAATCCTGGACTTCCTCCTTAATCAGGCTTTCCCAGCCCAAGAGTAGAGCTGAGCTAAAAGCTTGGGATCATGCCTTGGACTTGTCCTGTTGCTCAACAAGGCAGGTTGACCTCACTGACCTCTAAGCCCTGCTGGATTCCACAATCTAAGGTCTTGTCCTTCTCAGACAGTCTGTTTGATATCTCTGTCCGCTTCGGTGAGAAGCCTGAGAGGCTGCACTAAAGACAGAGATGGCTAGGGAGAGGCAGTTTCCTTCAGAAACATCATCTGGGAAGCCAGGATGCTAAGGCAATGCTTAGCCTTGCCACCTTGGGGTCAGAAAAGAGGACCTATGTACGAGACAGAGAGAGAGACAGAGACAGAGACAGAGAGAGAGAGAGAGACAGAGACAGAGACGGAGAGAGAGAGACAGAGAGACAGAGACAGAGAGAGAGAGAGATGGAGAGAGAGAGACAGAGAGAGAGAGAGATGGAGAAAGAGAGAGGGGGAGAGACAGAGAGACAGAGAGAGAGAGATGGAGAGAGAGAGACAGAGACAGAGAGAGAGAGAGATGGAGAAAGAGAGGGGGGGAGAGAGAGAGAGACAGAGAGAGACAGAGAGAGAGAGAGAGAGAGAGAGAGAGAGAGAGAGAGAGAGAGAGAGAGAGAGAGAGAGAGAGAGGGGGGGGGGGGGGGGGGGGGGGAGAGAGAGAGAGAGGGAGAGAGAGGGAGAGAGTCCTGAAAACCTCAGCATTGCCAGCCAATGTTTGCTCTTTCCTTCCAAGTTTTTCCCAGCTGGGCTTAGCCCAAGATGTTTGCACACATTTTGCAATGCCCAGAGTGCGGGCTCCTTAGCTCATCGAAGGGCTGACATGCCCACTCACTTGGGAAGCTGAGCCAACAAGAGGCTCCCTAACCCTCCATCTCATTCATCAGCCATCAATCAAGGGCTTGGAATTGGCAGAGCCAAAGATTGCCCAGGAAGTTGTTTTGCCAACCACTTCAGGAAAACCGATTTCATGGCAGGTGGTCCTGCAGCAGACCTGTCCCCAGGGAAACCAAGGATGGGCCCAGGCAGCTGACCAAACTCTTCTGAGGTCTGTGGGTCTGTGAGCTTTGTTGGAGGTTGGTCTAGGGGTTGGTATCATCTTCTTTAAAACTGTGTTGGTCCTTCCTGACTTCATTTCTCCTTCTGGCTTCAATGGTCCAGCAAACTGGCTTTCTTTGCAGTTCCTTGTACGAATCTCCATCTCCTTCCTCCTGCATGAGAGGCACTTACTCCTCCGCAATATCTCAGAAATCTCTGGTTTCCAGGTTCAGCTCGAGCATCACCTACATGTGCCTTTCAGGACGTCTCCTAGTGCTAATGCCTCCTCTCAAAATTGCTTTGTATCTATGTTGGACAGGCCATGTTTTCAACCCCCCACTAGACTGTGGACTCTTCGAGAAAAGGCTTCTTTTACTCTGACATCTATTTGTCCAGCACTTGCCACAAGGCTGGGCACAGAACATGCGTTGAACGAATGCTGGTTTGGTTGATTGGCTGATTGACCTGAGCATGGAATTAACCGTATTCCAGTACCCCAACAGAGTCTGTCCCAACGCAGAATACACTAGAGGAGTTTCATAATTTTCGGTGGCTAAGCTTCTGAGCCAGACTTCATTGCAGCTTGGGTAATTCCTATGGGGGTCGGGAAGCCTTGCCCAGTCTCTCCAGTTATTTGAGGTCTCTCCTTCCTCAATTCCTATCTAGCTTCCTGCTTTTGTAGGATATATTGCCCCATCCTCACCGCCACCCAGAAGAAAAAAGAAGCGGGACTGCTTTTCATTGGTGACCATATGAAGAGAAAGGGATGGATGCCTTCTCTAGCAGACTCCCTCTTTTAGAATTTTCTCTTCCCCCTTCTCTCTCCCATCTCTTCCCCCTCTGCCTGTCTCTCCCCCATCTGCAATCTCTATCTCCTACTTACAAACATACCCAGGCACTCCCATCCCCAGAAAAAGCTCTCTCCCTAAGATACAGCCATCCACTCAAACTATTGTTCCATATCTTTCCTCCCTTTGGCTGCCAAGCTCAGGTGCAGCTGGGTGTCTCAGTGGATTGAGAGTCAGGCCTAGAGATAAAGGTCCTGGATTCAAATCTGGCCTCAGACACTTTCCAGCTGTGTGACCCTGGGCAAGTCACTTGACCCCCATTGCCTAGCCCTTACCACTCTTCTGTCTTGGAGTCAATACTGTGTATTGGTTCTAAGAAAGAAGGTGAGGGTTTTAAAAAAACAAAACAAAACAGCCAAGCTTATACCTCAGCCCTTTGCATCCCAGTCTCCAATCTCATCATTCCATCAAATTTCCTCTCTCCAGAGTTACCACTGAATCCCTGAAAGCCAGATCAGGTTTCTGAGGGGATAATTGATTCATCCACTTATCTCCTGCTTGATTTCCAATCAGTCAATTCATGACTGCTTTTCTTCTTCACCTCTACCTCAGTTAGGACTATATTTAGTCATCAACAGCATTTACAGGCTGAATGAATTGGGTTAAAGAGCCTCTTTCTTTTAATCATGATCATGCTGCCTCGGGGACCTCTACCCTGAGCAGAAGCCCCATGCCTGAGCTGTGCCACCAGGGTCAGGACAGAAAAGATGCTCTAATTCTGTGCAAAGTGCCCCAGTTGTTTTGGGGGTCCTCCACTCTCCAGCCTCCTCCCTTGAGATTCCCCATGGCTGTCCAACACAGGAGGGGGCCTGCCCTTAGTCAGCAGAGATCCTGGCATCACCCCTGCTGCCATCTGCCCGCTAGGCCCTCTTGAGGAGACTGGATAGAACTTTGTGAGCCAATGAGATCTGGCATTTTTCTCAGCTTCTTCCATATTTTCCATGCCTTCTGGGTATCAAGCACTAGAAACCTGTATAGTGGGGTAGATTTGAGGAAGATCTGGGGACTGAGTCCCTTTAAAAGAGAATTCTTGGTCCTGACCTCTGCCTCAGTTGTTTTCTTCTGCAGGCTGGGCAGCTTCGGGGCATGCTGCTGTTCTCACTCTTCCTGTGCCCCTTCTCCCCTCTCTCACAGCTGCCACCCTATTTCAGGCTTGTCACCTCTTCCTTGAACTCTCACCAGTCTCGCAATTGGTCTCAGCCCATCCTCTGCATAGCTGCCAAAGCGTGGTGGTATCCTGCTACTCCCCAACTCCACTGGCTCCCTGTCCCCTCTGGACCCTAACGCGAGCACTACCAAGCCCTTCACAGCCTGCCCCCCGCCCTGCCCCATCTTATGTGTTATTCTCCAAGCACTGGCACTCTCTCCCACCGCCACCCTTTTGTACCAGCTGAATCTCCTGCTAGGAATGCCGGCCCCATTCCCTTCAGTCCTTCCAAATCTGTAGTTTTGTTCCAGACTATCATGGATTCTCTACATGCCCCTCCCCATCCTCCAATCCCCATGTAGCTATTCTGTGTGTGTACACACACACACAGTGCTGCATAGGTGCATGCTGCCTTCTTTACATCTATTCCGTGTGTACATGTATGTATAAAGGCAGGCGAGGGCACGCACACACCTCTAGGTTTACATATTATCTGCCTCGATTTACACAGCAAGCTTCTTTAAAACCAAACCAAAGGGGCAGCTGGGTAGCTCAGTGGATGGAGAGCCAGGCCTAGAGATGGGAGGTCCTGGGTTCCAATCTGGCCTCAGACACTTCCCAGCTGGGTGACCCTGGGTAAGTCACTTGACCCCCATTGCCTAGCCCTTACCACTCTTCTGCCTTGGAGCCAATACACAGTATTGACTCCAAGACGGAAGGTAAGATTTAAAAAACAAAACAAAACAAAACTCTCACCTTCTGTCTAAAGTTCAGTACTGTGTAGCAGTTCCAAGGCAGAAGAGCCGTAATGACTAAGCAATGGGAGTTAAGTGACTTGCTCAGGGTCACACAGCTAGAAGTGTCTGAAGTCAAATTGGAACCTAGGACCTTCTTGGCTCTCAATCCACTGAGTCACCCAGCTGCCCTCCCCCAAAGCTTCTAGAGGGCAAGCACTGTCCCCTGTATGTCTCCCATGTGTCTGGATCCCCAAGGCACAGAAAGGGGCCCAGCACTCTGTAGGAGCTGGACCGGTATGTAGTGGGATCTGGGATTTCTGTTAGCACAAGGGACGGCCAGGTAGAAATGCCCCTGTGAGCTGAGGCTGGCCCCTGGGGAAGCAACCATGGATCAGAAGTGGAACTCGAACTCAGGTCTTCCTGGACTCTCCAAGTCCCTCTGATCACCAGCAGGAAGCTCTGGTGGAGCTGAGGATGGGACTGAAAAAAGGAAGAACGTTGGCCCCTGACCTCAGAGGCCTGGCATTCTGGGGAGGGGGGAGCCCCCTGCCCACAGCCAGGATCACAGATGTGGCTCTGCCGGGACCTTGTAGACCCAGATAATGTCTGGGGGGGGGGGGGGGGGCTGTCCCCCAAGGTCACACATGCGCAGAAGCTGTGGTCTAAGAGAAGTCGATGCACGGTGGTGGGGGAGGGATCCTAATGAGTCCTCTCAGGGGCATTGCAGAGACTGGCATTCCAGCTGTGGTAAGGACTGGGTCGGGAAGGGGGCGGGGTCCCCAGTGTCTGGCACTCAGTGCCTCTTGATTGACTAAATGACCGCGGGACGGACTTTGGGACACCCCCCCTCTCCCCCCCACCCCCGCACTCCTCCCGGCTGTCTGGGCCCCCGCCAGCGGAGCGCCACGCTGCCTGCACGCTGTCTCCCCAGCTTTGGCCAGAGGCCCATCACGCTGCGGCGGCGGGCCGCCGGCCTCCGGAGCTCTGACCCGCAGCTCCACGGGCTGGCCCACCTATTGGCAGGCCCCGCTGCTCAAGCGCGCCCATTGGCCGGGGGCCGTCGGGGCGGGACCCGGGACTGAGTGGGGAGCAGTGGCTTAAAGCTGCCCGCGGGGAGCACCCCGCGGGAGGTGGCCTGGAGACCAGGCAGTGGCACCTAGCTGCGCTGGCTCCCGAGGGGAGGCTGCGGAGGCTGCCCCGGAGGAGGAGGCTAGACTGAGCCGGTAGGTCCTAGCTTGAGGAGTGCTGGACAGAGGTCCGCTCGGAACAGCAGATAGTAGCGATCGCCCGGCTCTGTCCTGGGACCGGGGGGAGCGCAGGCCCTGGTCTCCTCGGGAAGCCGCGGTCTCCTGAACATAGAGTGACCGAAGGCTTGTGGTTCCCGGGACCAGCTTCGCCCTTCAGCCCCCGCGCGGGCTCCCAGGGCCTCTCCTGAAGAAGCAGCGGGGCAGGGGCCAGGGATGGAGCAACACCCAAAGCTCAGACACTTGGACTACATGTTCTAGAGGTCCTGCCTTTCTCCGTGCAATTCCAAAACGACCGAGGCCTCAGTTTCCTCCACTGTAAAACGAAAGGTCTAGACTTATTGACCTCAAGCTCCCTCTCCTCCCAGTCCCGATTGGGCTCCCACTCCGACACACTCAACCCCACCTCGGTTTTCTCTGGGAGTGATTTCAGGCTGGAGGCTACAGGGTGGTCTGCGGGCACCGAACGCGGTGAGCTCACAGCTGGATCCACCCTCCCCCCAACCCCGGGCCTCCCGCTGGGCCGTGGCGCGGGCTGCCACCCGGGGGAGCCCGCGGGGCTAGTGGGTGGACCAGGATGTGGGCCAGGCCCCCAGCTGTTGCCCCTCCCTCTCGTCTTCTTCCCTCTCCTCCTCTCTCTCCTCCCAGGATGGTTCTTTGGGAACGGCGGCGGCGGCTCCCGGCCTCCCTCTCTCTTCTCTTGGGGTTAACGGGCCGGATGCGCACATAGCCCCGGCTGGGGGCTTGGGCTCCGCGCTGCCGCCGTCGCTTCTTCCTACCCCCCCCCCCAATCCCGGGAACAGGGACAGGGGGGTCAGGGACCAAGATCCCCGCGTCCAGGCAGGTGAGTGCCAAGGCAGCCCCGCACGTCGGGACGGGTGAAGGAGAGCCAATCCTGGGGGCGGGACGGAAGATGGCGGGTGGGCCCCGGGCTCCTGGCCCCAGGCTCCTACCCCCGGGCTGGCCACAGCACCAGGTCCCCACCAGCTATGAACAAGTCACTCCCCCCTTGCAGCCTCAGTTTCCCCCATTCGCTAGACGAGTGGCTCTCCAGGGGCCTTTCCAGCCCGAATAGCTCAGGGAAAGGAACTTTCCGGAGGCCAGGCCTCAGTTTCTACTTCTTTAGGTGTTAGCCGTGGGCTTTGGGGGAAGTAAGTGGGGGGAGGGGAGGACTGGCCTTTCTCTGGTTCAACGGAATTCTCTTGCCGTACGGGAGAGATCTGAGGCCCGGCTGGGGACAGTGGCCTCCCCGGTTATCAGGGCAGGTGCCCAGTCTCCAGGGATAGCCAGCCAGAGCGAGGGCATCCTGCCTCCCAGATACTCAGCTCAGGGTCCTAGGGAGGCCGGGGCTGTGTAGTCCAGAGCCTAAGGGCTTTGCTTTCATCTTGCCCCTCCCCCCATTTTACCGACGACGATCCCAGTGGCCGGAGTAGGTGGACAGGCGCCGACTCGGTCCCTGGAAGGCCTGCCTCAGCTACCTGCTAGCTGTATCCTCTGGGCAAGAAGTGGAATCTCTGCCTCAGTTTCTCACTCAGTAATGCGTAGTTTCTAAGGGCTCCTTCCAGTTCTAAGTTGCGTCGTGGGAGATGGAGTTGGCTGTTTAAGGCTAGGCCTCTGAGGACCATGGGAGGTCCGGGAGAGGGTGTTGGGCCTGCAAAGTTTTCACCCCCAGAGGGAGCTCCCCTGCGGACGTTTTCGCTTCCCTTCGAGGCTTCCCTAGAAGGGCCCCTGACTCTAGAAGTAAGTAGATTAGCGCAGCTCCGGGCTCACCTGCCTCGGGGCAGGGCTCCAGGGAAGCTGAATTGGGGGAAGGCTCCCGCTGGAGTCTCGTCCCCCTCTCTCCGGTCGTTGCCCCCCCCCCCCCACCAGACGCACGCAGTTATTAGGCCTGGCCCTGCATCAGGCAGCGAGCGTACAGCGATAAAAGGCAAGCCCTCCGAACCCCGCCACAGGGCTTTCTAGTCCAGCTAGTCCCGGGGCCGGTGGGTGGAGCCAGAGGGCAGGTGATTGACAGCCCAGGGGGACCCGGAACCCCGGGGGGTAGCTGGAGCTGGGGCCGGACCGAGGCCGAGGGACAGACCAGCGCGGGCTCTCCTATCACGCACCCTTCATTAGGGATCCCCGGGGCTCTCCGGAAACCTGGCTCGGCCCTTTGGGCCACGGCACGGAAACAAGCGGCTTTGTCGCGGCCGGCTACGGGATTCAGGCCTTGTTTCCATGGGAACCCGGGTTGTCACGCTGGGCAGTCTTAGTGTCGCTCGGGTTTCTGCGGAGGAGGCAGGGTCTTTAACAGCTCCTTCCTGGCCCGGGGGGTGGGATGGGGGTGGGGACACGGGACGGGACGGTGCACCTGCCCGAGGTCCCTGAGCTTCCCCGCCCCGGACCGTATACTTGGCTAGGAGCCTAGGCTTAGGGGTGGGGAATAATGGTAACGCACGTAGCCCACTCTCCTGACGAAGGGGGAGGGGGGAGGGCGGGGCTGGCGGCTAGTTGCTAGTAGGACGAAGAGAAATTCAGTGACTGCCAGGAGCCAGGCGGGTGGGGAGATGCAGGCTGGTTGGCCTCCGGTGTCCAAAGGGAGAAAGGTGGGATTCGAACTTGGTTCTCTGCCGGACTCCAGGGCTGTGGGGCTGCTAGCACACGCAGGCCTTCAGGGAAGTGTTGGGGCCCCGGGGGAGTTCTCCAGGTACAGCCGGAGCCTCCTCAGGACCCAGCCATTGCCTCTGGCCTGCTGTGGGGCTCGGGCCATGGTAGGACGATTAATGCTAGAGACCTGGGAGCTCTCGTTCTTTGGGATCCCAGGGTGGTAGGAGAAAGGCCCGGGGTCTGAACCCCTCCACTCGCTGTGACCTGGCTTCCTTTGTCTTTCCCTTTGGGGGTCGAGGAAGGGATTGCCAGGGCAGCACGCTTAGAGGGCAGATTGGCCCCAAGCCCAGTGCCCAGCTAAGGCAGAGGCAGCAGGAGCAGATGAGGACACGGAGCCCCCCCCACCCCCCCACCCCCGCAGGGTTGCCCAGGCTAGGCTGTGGCTGCCTTCCCTCCCCCCCCTCCCCCACCCAATGCCTGGAAAGGGAGGCCTTGCCAGCCCCAGGCCTCTGGTACTGGCTGCCCCTCCTGTGGGTCTCAGAGGAAGAGGGGCCGGGGAAGCCAGGGCAGATGTCAGGGTGCTGCCTCCATGTGCTCAGTCCCGAGTCCCAGCCCTGACTTGGCAAGGGGCCCTCTCTGAGCCACTTTCCTCTGCTATAAGATGGAGACAACCCCCCCCCCCCCCCACCACCACCACCACTCTTATAAACTGTAAGGCAGGAATGAGAGAGGCTCCTAGGCCCTGCCATTCACCCACACCTCACAGAAAGGGAAACTGAGGCCCAGTGGAAAGAAGGGACTTCCTCAAGGTCCCAGAGCTGTGATTCAAAGCGAGTTTCCTCCAATAGATACACGGCATGCTTCAGCAGTGCATCTCCCTTTGAAGCCCCTGCCCAGAGGGGGATGGAGGGCTGAGGGGAAGAAGTGGACTTGTCCAAGGCAGGCTTAAGTCTCTCCCAAACTGCTGCAAATCAGCCCCTTTTCCCTTTTAGAGGGCTCTGTGAGGGGGCAGCCGAGGCTGAACCTCTAATCCTACCTGGCACCCCCTTTTAATCATGCAGAGTCTTGGGCTAGAGTGAGCTCATTCCCCTTCCCTGGGGGGCTCAGACCCACAGCTGGGAGTCCCTTGTCAGGTGTGGAACCTCGGGCCTCTCCTCCTACTCAGATTCTGGAGCTCTGGATATGGTTCCATCTTGTTAGCAGAGAAATTTTGGCTGATGCTGTCCTGAGCAGCCTTAGGGAGGGTCATCCCTGACCCCCCCCCCAAGTTTCTATTTTTTATCAGATGCCTTTTGTCTGTGACATCTTGGCTTTACAGCCCAAGTTCAGGAGGGGATTTAAACCTCAGCCAGATCTATCTATCTTTATTTTTTGTTTTAATTATTTAAAATTTTATTTAATTAATTACTTTAGAATATTTTTCCATGGTTTCAAGAATCATATTCTTTCCCTCCCCTCCCCTACCCCTTCCCATAGCCAACATGCAATTCCACTGGATTTCACATGTGTCATTGATCAAGACCTATTTCCATATTGTTGATGTTTGCACCAGAGTGATCATTTAGAGTCTATATCCCCAGTCATATCCCCTCAACCCATGTATTCAAGCAGTTGTTTTTCTACTCCCACAGTTCTTCCTCTGGATGTGGAGAGCTTCTTTCTTATAAGTCCCTCAGAATTGTCTGTGTTATTGCATTGCTACTAGTAGCAAAGTCAATTACATTCAATTGTGCCACAGTGTATCAGTCTCTGTGTACAATGTTCTCCTGGTTCTGCTCTTTTCGCTCTGCATCACTTCCTGGAGGTTGTTCCAGTCTCCATGGAATTCCTCCACCTTATTAGCACAATAGTATTCCATCACCAACAGATACCACAATGTGTTCAGCCATTCCCCAATTGAAGGGCATCCCCTCATTTTCCAGTGTTTTGCCACCACAAAGCGCAGCTATGAATATTCTTGTACACGTCTTTTTCCTTATGATCTCTTTGGGGTACAAACGCAGCAGTGCTACGGCTGGATCAAAGGGCAGACAGTCTTTTAGTGCCCTTTGGGCATAGTTCCAAATTCTCTGCCAGATTTAGAGATCATCCCATGGGCGGATAGATAGTGAGCCTTCCACATGTAGTCTGACCTTCCCAGACCAGGGGTCCCAGCCCTTTGATAGGGAAGGGGATCCCTTGGGCCCCCCAAAGGCTTGGAAGCCACCTCAGCACCCTGACTTGTGGCCTGAGAAGGCAGGAGCTGGCACTGCTCTCCCAAAACTCCCTGCCTACCTCACAGGCAGCTCTGCAGACTGGTTTTGCCAGTAACCTGCTCTGTGAGCTCAGAAGTTGTTTTCTGAAGGGGGGGGGGGGGCTGGCTTTATTTTTAATGGGGTCAGTGAAATGTTTGAATCCTGGGAAGAGGCAAGGAATGGAGCCTGGCCAGCTGGGCACACATTATGGAAAAGGGCATGAAAATGGCAGCCTAGGTTTGTCCTGCGAGTTTAGTTAACTGGATGACATTTCCCCGAGGGAGGCCCTGCTTCGTGTCTGTCCCTCAGCAAGGATTTGAGCACCTCGTGTGCGCCTGTCCCTGTCCCAGGCTTTAATGCCTTGCAAAGTCCCTGACAGAGAGGAAAAGGAAAAGGCCCGGCCTTTAGCGAGCTTAGAATTGGGGTGGAGAGGCCGGGGGAGGAGGAAAAGGGGGGCAAAATGCCCCTGGAAAAGGGAAAAGCAATATGGTGAAGGTCAAGGACGACCTCAAGGAGGAGGTGAGCCTCTTTCCCATTTAAAGCCCACTAGTGTGGCTGTGACCAACCTGAGCTCTGCCATGCTGCTAGTGGGAAGGACGAGTTCCTTCATTTCTGTTGGTCGGTCCATTCTGGTTCCTATTTCCCAGTCTCTCCTCTCTCAGCGCTGACCGCCCCTCCCGCTCTTCTGTCTCCCCCAGGTCTCCCTCCTCGCCCCACCATGGCGGTGGACATCGAGTACCGCTACGGCTGCGTGGCGTCCCCTCTGCTCAGGGACAGGTTCCCCTGCAAGATCTCTCCCAAGGCCAGCAAGCCCCTGCGGCCCTGCATTCAGCTGAGCGGCCGGAGCGAGGCCAGCGGCGTGGTGGCCCTGCCGGTGCAGGAGAAGAAGGCCAAGAAGCGCGTGTCCTTCGCCGATGGCCGGGGGCTGGCGCTGACCACGGTCAAGGTGTACTCGGAGTTCGACGACCCCTTGGACATCCCGTTCGACATCACGGCGCTGCTGGAGAACATCGTGACGCTGACCACCGCCGAGTGCGAGAGCTTCGTGCTGGACTTCGAGCAGCCGTCGGCCGACTACGCGCGCTTCCGGCGCCGGCTGCAGGCCGAGCGCGTGTGCCTGGAGAACTGCGTGCTGAAGGACAAGGCGCTGTCGGGCACGGTGAAGGTGCAGAACCTGGCCTTCGAGAAGCGCGTGAAGGTCCGCATCACCTTCGACACGTGGAAGAGCTTCGCGGACGTCGAGTGCCAGTACGTGAAGGACACGTACGCGGGCTCGGACAGGGACACGTTCTCCTTCTGCATCGGCCTCCCCGACAAGGTCCAGCCTTACGAGAGGATGGAGTTCGCCGTGTGCTACGAGTGCAGCGGCCGCACGTACTGGGACAGCAACCAGGGCAGGAACTACCGCATCGTCCAGGCCGAGCTGCAGGGCTGCCAGGGAGGGGGCCCGGCCCCCGGCGGCGCGGACCTGGGCATCTCCTTCGACCACTTCGGGAGCCCCCGCTGCTCCTACGGGCTCTACCCGGAGTGGCCCAGCTACCTGGGCTACGAGAGGCTGGGCCCTTACTACTAGCTCCCGCGGGCGGCTGGACGGCCTGCGCCAGAGGCTCCCCACCGGCCGGATGGCATCCCCAGCACGGGCACTCGCTCGGGCACACCCAGAGACTTCGGGCTCCCTGGGCAGGCCTCCCCAGCCAGCATGGGTTTACCAAGTGCTTTCTTCACCCTGGCCCGCGGCAGTTGTCCCAGAGCCCCCCCGGGATGGACATTGGGGGGCTTCTCGAGCACCAGGGGGGGCGGCCATCCCCGTCCTCCTCCGGGGGCCCCTTCAGCAGTCACCGCCCACTGCTGCTCCTGCTCCATGCTGCTATGCCTCACCGGACGCGGTTGCTGGGGGTGGCATGGCCCGCCCACTGGCCACTGAGGGAGGGGCCCCTCCGAGGCCTGGTGCTGCCGCTCCTGAGTAACTTCCAAGATCAATCTCAAATGGGCCTTTGTTCACTTTGCCCTTAAAAAGCCAGCTGTGGGGGGACGTTAGAGCTGGGGACCCGGGTTCAAGCCATCCCGCGTCCTTCGGGCTAGCTTACCTAAGACCACCCATGGGAGGGCCTTAGAAGAGCTTGTGTGAGAGGAGGCCCCGGAGCCCAGAGGGACCGTAGCAGGTGGCGCCTCGCCACGAAGAGGCCCGCCTGGAAGTCCAGGCCCGGCTCTCCCCAGGGTCCGGCCTCAGCCTTCTCTGTCACCCTAATGCAGATGCTTGTCACCCACCCTCTGGGCCCTTGCAGCTCGCCTCGCTCGCCTTCAGACCAAAGGTAGACCTAGGAAGGGCCACTCCTGCCCAGCCTCAGGGGAGAAGGGAATGTGGCCGCCCCCGGGGCCCTGGAGAAGCAGCCGGAGGGTCAGCCGCCAGGGCTCCCCCACTCTACTTCCAGCAGGGACCCAGGCCCGGGCCACAAGGAGCACAATGCGGGGAGCTTCCCGGAGAGGGAACCGCCTTTCCCGTGGAAGTGAGCCCCCTCCTGCAAGTCACAGTCTCAGGGATTGCCTGGGAAACGGAGGGCCCAAGGGGCTCCCACAGGCACCCAGCCGCATCCTCTAGCGGGGCGGCTCAGAAGCCTATAAGCTAAGAGGCCTCTAGTGCTCTTCCTATCCTTGCAGACTTTCAGCAATGGGGAGCTCACTCCCTGGCACTCAGTCCTTATTCTGTCACTCACAGTCCTCAGCCTTCCTTTTTCTGAGATGCCTTTCTGTGGCGGTCATGCCGGATCAAGTGCAATAAATGAACCTGGTGACGACTCAGCAGCTTGGACTAGTTCCTGGGGGAGAGTAGATTTACCGTGGGTGGGTGGGTGTGCAGGTGGGTGGGTGGGTGGAGGAGCCCGCGGCCCCCTCCAGAAATCAAACAGACCCCCACGGAGCACACCGAGACTTTGTCAGGCCCCCAGACCCAGCGTTGAGGGTGGTCTCCCTGGGGGAAGGGGGTCTCCTCCCAGGCTGTCCCACGGCTGCTTGCCACAGACGGTTCCAAGAGGGGTCGGCGTGACACGAGTCCGTCCCTGGCCATCGTCGTGGCCCACCCCAGGGTGGGATGTTCTAGAAAGGCTCCGCAGAGGGCCTTGCTTCCCGGCCCGAGCTACAGAGCTCCCAGACGCCCTCCTTGCCGGGGCCCCCCCAGCAGGGGCACTTTATAGCCCGTCGAAGGTACAGGTGAGGCGTTCGTCTTTGTGCCCGTCGTGCCCCGCCTTTGGTGTGCCCGTCGTGCCCCGCCTTTGGTGTGCCCGTCGTGCCCCGTCTTTGGTGTGCCCGTCGTGCCCCGTCTTTGGTGTGCCCGTCGTGCCCCGTCTTTGGTGTGCCCGTCGTGCCCCGCCTTTGGTGTGCCCGTCGTGCCCCGTCAAGGTGTTTCTGCGTGCTCTTGAGATTTTTGTACGTTCTGGGGAAGCGCCCTTCACGACCAGGGGCGTGCGGGTGGGTGAGCGCCGAGCTCTGTCCGAGCCTCGGCTTTGTGTTTAGTCTAAGAAATAAAACCCCCGAACCAGAAGGGCTGGCTTCTGTTCCTTGGCCGGGCAGGGCTGGAGAGGAGCTCGCTGGCACACACGGAGGGGCAGGAGCCCGGCGACTCCCCAGGCCTTCAGAGCACTAGCAGGGTCCCCCTGAACCGCTGGGGGATGGCTGGGCAATTGTCTTCGGACCCCGTCTCGGTGAGCAGGAGAGGCGCAGGGACGGCTGCCCATTAGGAGGCCCCCAGGCTGGCCCGGCTGGCCCAGAGTTGTCGCCTCGCTCCTGGCTGTTGGGACATTGCATTAGCCAGCATGTTGTGGCCCCCTGAGGCTGTCGCCCTGCCGGGGTACAGGAAACAGCGGTCAGAAAGCCCCGGGACGGCGCTGGGCCCTGGGCAGCCTGGGAGGGACGTGAGGTCTGAGGGGAGCTGGCCACCCTTCACCCATCAGGGCAGCGGCAGGCTGTAGGCACTGGTGGTCTAGGCGGTGCTCAGACCTGGGTTTAGGGATATCCCAGTGGATCTGGCTGCAGAGATTGGGGTGGGGGCGGGGTGACTGGCCTGAGCCAGAGACAGTGACTGGGTGAGGTGGGGTGAGGAGTGGGGGAGTGGGAGCCCCGAGCTGATGATCCAGAGCTTGACCCTGGCTGGCCGGCCACGACCAGGGAAGGTGGGAGACACGGCCGATCTAGGGGCAACGCTGGATGGAGAGACCTCCTGGTTTTCCAGGTGGAGACGGCCAGCGGGTTGAAGAGAGCTCTCAGGCTCCGGGAGAGACGGGCTAGCCAGAGAGGAGAGAGCAGAGGTGAGTCCACGGGGGCCGAAGGGGCGCCAGAAGAGAACGCTGGAGTCTCGGGAAACCTAGACACAAGCCATTGGCCAGGGATATATAGAGATTTTCCCCACAGAAAGTTCCAGGTAGAAATGGCCCTCCTAGCCGGGCCTTCCAGGCGGGACCTGGTTTGAGTAAAGCCAGAGGCTGGGCCAAGCCAGCCTGGCCACAGATCCCAGAAGTCAAAGCTGGAGCCCCCGTCAGGCCTGGGAGAGCGGGGCCTGACACGGCGTGATCCCAGGAGAACGGACATTTAGGCAGCCCCTGAAGTCCAAATTTGGCTTTACAGCCCCAGAGGTGAGCTTTCGTTGGGATAAATAACCCTTCCTATGGCAACAACTGACCATCGGCAGATGCTTGTTTATTTCTCATTCAATTTGCTACTGAACTGATGGATAAACTATTCACATCCCCATTTTATGGAGAGAAACCCGAGGAAGAGCCTGTAGGAGCTGAGGCGCCACACTCACCTCTCTGGGCCTTTGAATGGCAAGCTAAGTTCATTCCTTCTTCCCAGAGTTCCTTAAAAGGGTGTGAGACCAGTGGGCCCAGGCCACAGCCAGGGACACTCCTCCAGCCCGTGGGCAGGAGACGGCACCCAAGAAGGAGACATAATTTCATGACAAAGGTCAGGAATGTTTACTCAGACCTTTAAAAAAGAGAGAGGGAAAGGGGGAGGGACAAGGAAAAAGAAAGAGGGGGGAGAGAGGGAGAAGGAGAAGAGAGGGGAGGAGGGGGGAGGAAGAGAAGGGGCAGAAGGAAAAAGAAGGAGGGGGAGAGAAGAGAGAGGGAGGGAGGGAGGAAGAGGGGAGAGAAGGAAAAAGAAGGAGGGGGGAGAGAAGAGAGGAGAGAAGAGAAAGAGTGAGAGAGGGAGGGAGGGAGGAAGAGAGGGGGGAGAAGGAAAAAGAAAGAGGGGAGAGGGAGAAGAGAAAGAGGGAGAGAGGAAGAGAGGGGGGAGAAGGAAAAAGAAAGAGGGGAGAGAGAGGGAGAGGGAGAAGAGAAAGAGTGAGAGAGGGAGGGAGGAAGAGGGGGGGAGAAGGAAAAAGAAAGGGGAGAGGGAGGGAGAGGGAGAAGAGAAAGAGTGAGAGAGGGAGGGAGGGAGGAAGAGGGGGGGAAGGAAAAAGAAAGAGGGGAGAGAGGGAGAGGGAGAAGAGAAAGAGGGAGAGAGGGAGAGAGGAAGAGAGGGGGGAGAAGGAAAAAGAAAGAGGGGAGAGAGAGGGAGAGGGAGAAGGAGAAGAGAGGGGAGGAGGAGGGGGAGGAAGAGAAAACCAGTTACTTCCTCCTTCTATTCAGAGCCTCTCATCGGGTTGGCTGGGCTGGCTGGGCTGGCATAAATCATTCAGGAAGCCCTGGCAGGCAGAGCTCTGTGTCCATGCCCCGTGAAGGAGAGAGAGGACTCCCATCCTCCCTGATCTGGCTCTTGGCCCTTGCCCTCTCCCTGGGCAGTGCCAGCCATGGCCCTGGCTTCTTCCCAAATCTAGAGAGAGTCCACCCAAAATGCAGGCTGCCTCCGAGGGCAGTGCCACCCCAAGGCTGTCCCCAAGGCTGCCTTTATTCTCCTTCCTTGGACCGTGTCTTCAGTGCTCTGAGCCAAGGGAGGGCAGGCTCAGAGATGTTGGGCTGCAGGAAACGCGGAGGGAGGCCTGCCAACTCAGCACCACCGTGGGCAGGCACCAAAGAGGAGCAAGGCAAAAGGGCTACACCGTCTCGTCTGCCCACGGAGGGAGGGTCCCGGGCTCCAGCATGTATGGGGAGGAAGGGTTGGCCCAGCACCATCCCCACAAGCTGAGGAGCACCCGTTGCCTGGCCCACGCCTCCCTGGCTCTGGTCACTCCTTTGGGCTGGCTATTGTCTGGCCTGGCTCTGGCTGCGGAGGACTCTTTGATGCTGCTTGTCCCCTTTCCAAGCTCACTGAGCCATAACCTGCTCCATTCACCCAACCTGGATGGCAGGCACAGGCAGAGAGGAGGGAGCAAATGCTCCGGTCTGGCTCAGCGGCCAGTGAAAGGGCTTTGGGTCGCCACCCAAGAAGTGAGTGTGAAACAGAAGACACCTACCTGTGCCTGCTCTAAAGGGATGGGAGCTGAAAGTTCTTCCATCCCACATTTCTAGGGGGCAGACCCCGCGCCTCCCTGGAGGTGCTGCGTGTGCCCTCGGGCCTGGGCTCTCCTTGCCCTTGTCCTGAGATCCCTCCCAGGCCTGGGCCCAGCGTCCAGCCCACAGTCCAAGACCCAGAGGAGCTGGAATTTCCACCTGTTGTGAATCCCAGCGGAAGCTGGCCTTTTCCTCCTGGGCCTCTATCTTCCCCAGGGGCCGGCCTCTTTCAATGTAGCCAGCCTGGCCCTCAGAGGCCAACTCAGAGCCCACCACCAGACCTGTGCTCACAGCCCCCCAAGCTCTGTTCAGCCAGCCGGAGCCAGTCTTCTGGATAGTCCCTGGAGTCTCCGGGATCCTGAGGCAATGGAGGAGGACCAAGGGAGGAAACTGGGGCTCTGGGAGGTTGACTTGTCTAAGGTCACACAGTAGAAACTACTCCCGCTTAAGTCTGATTTTTGCTCTCAGTTCATAGTTCCCCCACCCTGCCCCTGCTACAAATCCATGATCCTAGCAGATTGCAAAATCATTGATTTCCCCCTTTGGACCAGGGACCAAGGACCAGAGACCTTTTGGAAATGGTCCACTACTGTTCTGCCCTTCCCTTCTGGGCCAAGATGGAATGATGACCAAGCACTAACCCTAGGAAGCACTGGGTGGAGGTGGTGGAGGTGGGTCAGGTGGGACAAGGGCAGAGAAACTCCCACCAGCCCTGGCCAGCTGGGCTTGGGCAGGGAGGAGGAGACAGCACAGCAGATCAGAAGGCCTGAAGGTCAGTGCTGACTGGCCTTTGCCAAGGATGCCTCCTCCACCAGCCTTTGATGTTTGCCCGGGGAAGAGTCATCCCTAGAAACTGGGCTTTGGTGGGCTGGGTCCAGACGGGTGCCCTTGTTCTTCTTTAATGGAGCATTTAGGGTGGGGGCCTCCATGGTCCCTGAGAAAGGTCCCTCCAGTTCTCACCCCCCACCCAGGATCGTGCATCTCAGGGCCTTTCACTTTGTAGCCAGAACGTGTCCCTTTCCAAGAAAGAAAGAGACAGAGACAGAGAGGGAGGGAGGGAGTAAGGGAGGGAGGGAGGAAGGAAGGAAGGAAGGAAGGAAGGAAGGAAGGAAGGAAGGAAGGAAGGAAGGAAGGAAGGAAGGAAGGAAGGAAGGAAGGAAGGAAGGAAGGAAGGAAGGAAGGAAGGAAGGAAGGAAGGAAGGAAGGAAGGAAGGAAGGAAGGAAGGAAGGAAGGAAGGAAGGAAGGAAGGAAGGAAGGGGAAGAGACCACCCTGAGAGGAAGACTGGGGAGCTGGGGTGTCCCTAAAGGCTTATCTCTAAGGTAGCTTCCCCCATTACTTTCTACAAGGCTAGTTGGGTTCCCATGCCTGTGCTGAGGGGCTAACAGAACTTGGCAGCTTACCATAAAGGGCAGGCAGTCTGGGCACAGGTCTGCCTCCCACCAGGATGCTGGGCACATTTAACTTGATTCCATCATTCACAAGTATTTGATGAGGGTTACTCTGGGTACCTGAGTGCTGGAGTATCTGCCCCACACCCATGTGTCTCTGTTCCCTCCAGCAGCTGGTGGGTGCTTTGCCTGCCCTTTATGGTAAGCTGCCAAGTTCTGTTAGCCCCACAGCGCAGGCATTGGAACCCAACTGGTCCTCTATTAATTTATCTTTATAATTCTGCCCTCGGTCAGTCTATGCATTCACATGTTCTCTCTCTGCTGGACCCTGAAGGCAAAGAAAGGCTTTATCACTGGGCAGGTGTTTAATAAAGGTTTGCTGAGCTAATCCAAGAGTGAGTCCCAGATTCTAAGGTCTAGGCAGGAGCAGGCTACCCCCTCCTCTTACAGATGAGGAAACTGAGGCCAGGAGAGGGCATTAGCCCACAGGCCCAGAGTTGAGAGGGACCATCTAGCCCCCCTCCCTCATTTGACAGAGGAGGAAACTTTGGAAGTGATTTTGCCAAGGCCACACAGGCAGGTGGTAGAGGTGTCCACCTTGTCCCCCGCCCCCCATTCAGTTTGTCTCGGGATCTGGTTTAATATGCAGTATTAACATTCTCTCCTCACTTTCTTAAGTCTAAACAAGCAGCCAAACAGTAGATCTAGTCTTGATTTCCAGGTTTACAACTGATCTCCAAGGCTTAAATGCTCACGCTGAATATTTAATAATTGGCTCCAGGAACATCTGATAACTGGCTCTGGGTACTAATTCCTGTATCAGACACTTTCACAATTTGCTAAAATGAATTAACACTTGAGTCACTGTAATTAGTTGAACTGAATGAAGCCCAGGCACTCATCCCTCCAACCAGAAGAAGGCCCTTTCCTCTCTCTCTGTCTCTGTCTCTCTCTCTCTGTCTCTGTCTCTGTCTCTCTCTCTCCTCTCTCTATCTCTGTGTCTCTGTCTCTCTCTGTGTCTCTGTCTCTCTCTGTCTCTGTCTCTGTCTCTCTCTCCTCTCTCTGTCTCTCTGTCTCTCTCCTCTCTCTCTCTCTCTGTCTCTCTCTGTCTCTGTCTCTGTCTCTGTCTCTGTCTCTCTCTCTCTCCTCTCTCTGTCTCTGTGTCTCTGTCTCTCTCTGTGTCTCTGTCTCTCTCTGTCTCTGACTCTGTCTCTGTCTCCTTTCTCTGTCTCTCTGTCTCTCTCCTCTCTCTGTCTCTCTCTGTCTGTCTCTCTCTCTCTCTGTATCTGTCTCTCTCTGTGTGTCTCTCTCTGTCTCTCTCTCTCTGTCTCTGTCTCTGTCTCTCTCTCTCTGTCTCTCTCCTCTCTCTCTCTCTGTCTCTCTCTCTCTCTGTCTCTGTATCTCTCTCCTCTCTCTGTCTCTGTGTCTCTGTCTCTCTCTGTCTCTGTCTCTGTCTCTGTCTCTGTCTCCTCTCTCTGTCTCTCTGTCTCTCTCCTCTCTCTGTCTCTCTCTCTGTCTGTCTCTCTCTCTCTCTGTATCTGTCTCTCTCTGTATGTCTCTCTCTGTCTCTCTCTGTCTCTGTCTCTGTCTCTGCCTCTCTCTGTCTCTGTCTCTCTGTCTCTGTCTGTCTCTGTCTCTCTCTCTCTCTGTCTCTCTGTCTCTCTCTCTCTCCCTAAATCCTACAGGACTACAGGAAAGGTCCTTTGGATCAAGAGGAAGCTTCCCCTGACCTTGAGATCAGGCAGAACCTGGAGGCCTGCCAGCACTGAGTACTCAGGGAAGCCACCCAGCTTGGCCCAGAGCCAGCAAAGGGTAGGTTCCAGGGAGCAAATGCCAGCCCCATTGAATCAGGACAGCCCCAGTTGGGCAGGAGGAGAAGAGAACATGCATGAGTCACCTGTTCTCAACCAGCCAGGAAGCAGCAGACCTGTGGAAGGGGAGGCAGGGCCAGGCTGGATCCCAGAAAATGGACATGGGAACAACTAAGGGGAACCCCAGTAAGGAAAAACATGTTCCAGATGAGATAGGGAAGGCAAGTGTAGATAGTTTGGGTTGGGAAATACAGAATCAATCAATCAACATTTATTAAGTATCTACTACATGCCAGGCACTGTGAAACAAACTACAGTGTCGACTTGGACAGGGCCATCAATGCCCGCTAAACGCACTGGGGAGCCCCTGATGGCTCTGGGGGACACTAGGAGAGTGAACAGTGGAAGCATATATCAGAAGGGGCTTGGAGAGAATCTTATTCTGACCACTGTCAGGCAGTTCTATCCATCTAGCCCACAGCCTGGTCATCCTGAGGCAAGGAGAGTGAGCTTTTAGATGTTTATTATAAACTTAGTCATCATCAACAAAAACAAAGACTAAAATGAAGACAGACTAGAGGCTACACGGGATCCTAAGGCAGAACCAAGGGAGGAAAAAGGCAGCAAAGAACAGGCTTTGGCTCTGAGCTCGCTGCCCGCAGTATGGCCACCATTGGCTTATTTCCCCTCCTTCCTACTGGATTTAATTTCATTTCTTCTTTTCTTTTCTTCTTTCCTTTTTCCCTCCCTCTATCCTTCCTTCCTTCTTTCTTTCCTTCCTTCCTTCCTTCGTCCCTCCCTCCCTTTCTTCCTTCCTTCCTTCCTGCCTTCCTTCCTTCCTGCCTTCCTTCCTTCCTGCCTTCCTTCCTTCCTGCCTGCCTGCCTGCCCACCTTCCTGCCTTCCTTCTTTCTTCCTTTCTTTCTTCCATAGATAGAATGTCCACACTGATGATTTTACTCCCTGCCACAGATTCATGGCTTTCCTCTGATACTCAACCAAGCATCTTCTCCATTATCCTGCTTGCCTCAGTGCCCAAATTACCCAAATGGGTTGGGATCTCCCCGATTTGGAAATCCTTTCCCATGATACAGATCACAACTCATTCAAGCTTGCCCTTCTAGGAGTCTGCTCAATGTGCCAGAGACCATTCTTGCCTGGGAAGACACCAGCAGAGCCCTCCTCTTGCCCTGGCACCAGCTTAGCTCATCTTCCTATCACACAACACTTGCTGACATTTTCTGCTCCTGCCTTTCTTCAGAAGGCTTCATGGGCTTGCCTTTCCAGTGCCCTCTCTGGGGTGTTCATCTTTGGTTCTTCAGAGGCAACAGGGGCATTCTAGGACTCCTAGAGCTATAGCAATACCAATAAAATGTGTTGAAAAGATAGCTTTTGTTGTTACCAGAAGTTTGGGCTTGATAACAGTTGAATTTGGTTGTGATTTCCCCAAAGCAATTGGGGACTCCTGGACTACTTCTTTGGGTGAGTGAAAGGCTGACTTGGCTCCTAGTTTCCTAAGAGAGTAGCTTCCATCTTGGAGGAGGCCTCATGATTACTTACCACCAGCCTTCCTGGTTGAGATAGGATAAATAACTTCTCTATCCCCATCACATTTCTCTTCTTTATTGTTTCCTCTCTATAAATACTTGTAAATAAATTTCGACTTGAGATATAATAAGTATTGGTGACCACATAATTTCATAAAATTATTGTCCAACCATTAATTTTCACCTTTGCATCACTCTGTCTTTTCTGTGTAGATGGTGAGGCTGAACCCCTCTGAGGGATTGCAGACCTTTTCTAGGAGGCTCTGCAATATCCTGGGCTGGATGCACCCAACACAATGGTATCTGCTTCCAGGAGCTTCTAGGGGATTTCACTATCCAAAGGGGGATCCCCTTCTTGATCTGAACTCTGGTTTGGGTCTCTCCCACCACTGTGCCACACACTTTTGCTCCATTCTATGCCTCTCCTGATGTTTATTATCAGATGGTCACTATATGGAATTAATTCTGTCATTATAGCTTCCGAGAAATCCAGAATGATTTTGATGTGTGGCTGGAAGATGCCTCATTGTGAATAAGCTTTTACGGTAGTATTTCATTCAACCAATGGATCAGTGGATAAGCACAATGGAGACGTATATTCCCAAGGTCTTTCAGTCAGTTGTGAGATAGCAAGTATGTGTCCATTGGTGAGAATAGCTGGTTCAAGTTTCCTTGTTCCTTACTAATTTCTTCATCAAGAATACCCCGCTTTTGTAGAGAGAACACCCCGCTTTTGTAGAGAGAACACCCTCATACAGATTTTGTCTAGATGAGAGTTTGGTAGTTACTGATGACCAAGTCTTGGTCATTTTTTTTCCTGGCATAATAAGATTTGAGATTTCCTTCCATGTCTTTGATATCCTAAGCCTGTGTTGGCAAACCTATGGCACAAGTGTCAGAGGGTCCTACTCCCCTCCCCTTCTCTGCATGCCTGAGGACATTTCTCTCATCACCCATCCCTCTATCCAGCAGCCCAATGGGAGTGCTTCCTCCCTCCCCTGTCTGGGTAAGGGTGGGAGTTACATGCAGCATGAGGGTTGCAGTTTAGCCATTTGGTCTCTAAAAGGCTCACCATCACTGCCCTAAGTCTTCATCTAGATACCTTGCCCTCACAATCATATCACCTCCAGCATGGGTCACGTCTACATAGCTTGATCCTCTCTGGCTACCTTTCTCAACTTTGTTCTTCTTATTCCAGTAAGGACTGGGATAAAAGCAGCTTAGGGACTGAGGTTAGGTCTAAGCTTGATGGTTCTATTTTCCTCAATGGATAAATTAGTTCTGAAAAATGTCTTGCAAATCTTTTTCCTTTTTTTTCTTGCTGTCATCTTCTTTCCATTTTCATCTTTGAAGCCCTTGGGATGATTTGGCTTAAATAGCTCTCTTGCCATGCTTTTAAAAAACTTATTTTTATTCCCCACTGTCTCTCTGCTCATAATCATCCATCATCTTTCTTCATAAAACTTTAAGGGTGAGTTTATCTTCTCTCCCAGGGTTGCCAAAGGCAACCATGAGTCAGCTGTCAGTGCACAGCCAACTGATCAGAGCTAAGATCAGAACTGAAAATAAACAAACAGTAAGAATAGCAATGAAAAAAAGAACGAGCCACTGAGAGGCCTTAACCCTACATCGTTTAAACAAGATTTTGAAAATAAAAAAATGGGAAATGGACAAAAGAAGGAGGAGGGGGAGGGGAGATATAGCACCTACTATGTGCCATGCACTGTGCTAAGCACTTTATGAATTTTATCTCACTTGATCCTTGCAGCAACTCCTAAAGGTAGGTGTTAGCATTATTCTCATTTTTCAGTTGAGAAAATGGAGGCAGACTGAAGCAAAATGATTCACCCAAGGTCACACAGCTAGTAGGTGTCTAAGGCTGGATTTGAACTCAGGTCTCTCTGCCTCCAGGTCCAACTCTCTATGCTATATTATCAGTGGGCAGAAGTAGGTCTTGTACCCACTCCACTCTGCACCAGCTTCTCTGCCTGGGCCCAACAGCTCTGGGGAGGGGAGTGTCTCTGACCTCACAGGGCATCCTTTCCTTCCCTACACTTGGGGCACTGAGGCCCTCCATGCACTCTCATCCCTTCTCCCCATTCAAGCCTGTTGTCTGTGATGAAAATCACAGGCAGATCCTAAGATTTAGGGAGTTTGGTAGAGAAGGTCCCTTTGGAATCATCATTCCTTTGGCAGAAGGGGAAACTGAGGCCTGGTGAAGGGAAGTACCACATAGCAAGCCAGTGAGAAAATTAGCCCCAGAGCCCAGCTCTCTTGAACACTTTCTATCAAGCTGTCCACTAAATAGTTTAAAATGTCTCCCACCCCAGGAGATTTGGGATCCAACAGGTCCAAGATAGGATAAGGGTCAGGCTTGGATGCTGCCTGAAACCCCAGGCCATGAACAGCAGCCCTGGGCCAGAGTAGCCCTGAGCAGTCAGGAGGTCCGTCAGCCAATAGACATTGATTAATCACTTCCTGTATGGCAGGCACTGTGTTAATGCTGGGCAGTGTCCCACCATGTGAGCTCAGAGTCCCAGCTCAGCCCAGAGGCAAGGTACCCAGGAGCCTGTCCCAGCTGCCTGTGCCAGGGGGAGCCATGGGAGATAGCCCAGCAGACCCTGAAACACCTGGGTGTCCACATAGGTGCTCTCTGTGGCCCAGGTATCTGGATGGCAGAACCCCAAGGCTTGGAGTCTAGTTGAAGCCATCCAGGCCAACCTAAAACTCTACAAGGATTCCTCTGCTACCTCCCAGGCAGCCTCTGTCTAAGGATTTCCCAGGCAGAACGGACCTGCTCTTCTCCTCTCCCCCTACTCTATTAAGTTGGTAATCTTATCAGCTCCCAAAGGCTCAAAGATCAGCTCTCTGTTTCTCAGATGTGTTTGTCCAACCCTGAAGAACCTCAAGCATCACATGTCCAACTTCACTGAACAGCTCCAATTTGATGGCTCCTAGACATCAGCTCAGCAAGTCCCAAACTGAACGTATTCTCTTTCCTCTCGAACCCTTCCCGCTTCCAAATTTCCCTATTACTGTAAAGGGTACGATCATCCTCCCAGGAATCCAAGGTTGCAACACAGGCATCATCCTTAACTCTATTTTTTGTTAACCCCCTGCCTTCTGCCTTATGATTGATACTAAATATTACTTCCAAGCAGAAAAGGGATAAGGCCTGGGTTTTGGGGGGTTAAGTGACTTGTCCAGGATCACCCAGGGAGGTGGTCAGATTTGAACCTAGGACCTTCTGGCTCTAGACTTGGCTCTCAATCCACTGAGCCACATGGCTGTCCCCATCCATAACTCTTGTTTCTCTTTCTAAGTTTCCACATCCAGGGAACTGTCAAGTCCTTTCACTTGTACCTCATCACCACTCTTCTATACAGCCTCGTCTCTCCTCTGAGGCTGCCACCTGTGACAGAGACTGGCACTAAAGAAAAAGTGCCAAGCTGAAGAGTATGTGGATCTGATCACCTCATCAGGGGAGGGGCCCCAGGAGATTGGAATCTTGAGGAGTGGAAGGTTCCCTTCTCCCAATTTGGAGAAGCTGGAGAGAGAGGGCTGGATAAAACTTTCTCCTGAGGGTTACCCACTTTTTCCTGCTTGTGACTGGAAATCCTCCCTCCCCCCCCAACATTTCCCAACTGAAGAGTCTCACTGAAGAGAAACCTATGAAAGGCATTTTGGATCTCTGTCCAGCTTTACTTCAGCTCCTGTTGCCCTGGGTCTGAACTGTGGCCAAGGGGCCAAACCCAGGTTGAGTCAACCTGACTTTCTCTCAGGGCACTTGGGCTGCCAAAGCCTGAGTTCCCCCCAAACTAGAGGAGGGAGGGAAAAGGGTTTTGAGAGACAGGGACCCCCTTTTCCCTACTTTCCTCTCCCATTCTTTCCCTGCCAGGTTTTCCTTTGTATTACCCTGATTGAGTTAATTGACATTAAAGTAGTTATCTTTTCCCCAAGCTATGAATCAAGTGTGAGTGAACAGGTAGAGGGGAGACCCTTTGGTCTTGAGTAGTGGAGGGGGGACAAGAGGGACAAGAGTAAATCTGGGAGAGCAACCATAGCTAAGGAGGGAAGGCAGAAGGGGGGAAATCTTCACACCCCCTCTCCCCTCTATGAGCCAACCCTAAACATGAGATGTCCTCTCCTAGGTCCTGTTCCTTTTGCCATCTCCAAACCTTTTTCTCCATTAAATACCCTTAGTATTGCAGTAGCCTGCTGGGGGTCTGCCTGTCTCACAACTCTCCTCCCTTTAGTCCACCCTCCCCACAACTGCCAAATGGTCTTCCTAACTTGTGTGTTTGACCATGTCAGTCCCCATTCTTCAACTCTAAGGACTCCCAATTCCTTTGAGGGAAAAATAGAAGCTGCCCTATCAAAGTCCTCCATCATCAGGCTCCCATCTTTCCATTTTCCTTCCAACTTCCTCCCTTCTACTAAATCTGGCCCTCCCCAAGCCATTCATCTCCTGACTGACGGGCCCCCATGCCTAGAACTCTCTCCCTCCTCATCCCCATATCATGGCACCCCCAGTTCCCTTCAGGTCCTAGATACAATGCCACATGCACAAGGAAACCTTTCCCAGTGCCCCTAGGCATAGTGCCTTCCCTCTGAGGTGTCCCCCCATACATACACCATTTATCTTCTCCAAAGCCTGTTCGGACAGTTTGCCTGTCCGCTCCTCCATTGGACTGTGAACACATTGAGAACAAAGTCTATGTCCTTGGCTTTCTTTGTATGGCCCCTGCTTGGTGCACTGAATAAATGCTTGCTTACAGGATGCTTTACAAAAGGGCCATCTTGCTTTACGGGGTACCAGGGTAGGTGGGGGACACATGAGGTTGCCAGCTCAAGACTGGAGTGAGCCTGCTGTACGAGACGAAGGCTGAGGTTTCTCTTTTGGTTTGAATGGGAACTCTCCCACACCTCACATGGCCGGAGGACCCAGGGTCAGTTCTGGGTGACAACAGAGGGGGACAGAGAATGCTCTGGAGACCTGTAGCAAAAGACTCTAGAGACACACCTGCTCTGTCAGCATCAGACCTGAGCCCTTTCTTGTCTGTCATCACCAAGAGCATCATCCTGGAGAGAGCCTCAGATTGGGAAATACCAAGCACAGAACCCCAAGGTTGGGAGAGGGAAGTTTGGGGAGGGCCCAGCCGGCACATTGGGGCACCATGGTGTAGGAAGCCTTAAAGCCCAAAATGTGAATGTTCACTCTAGGAAAGAGTCTGGGGGAGTCCAGATGTCTGTTTACCCACTCTGGCCTTTGCTCATTTCCATTGCTGTTTAGAAAATTGTACTCTGATCTATGTAGGAGTGAACAACCCTTTCTGGTCAGGCAACTTTGGAAGAGACTAGAATCTTAATGGGAGCAGAGCCAAGTCATGACAGATTGATGCCTTAGAAGAATGATTACTACTCCTGCACAGAAACCCAGTTCAGCAGAATCTAGAATCCTAATGGAATCAGAGCCACGTCGTGAGAGACTGATGCGTCATTTCTGTCCCTTGACAAAAGCCCAGACTGAGGCACTAAAAAGGAAGGAGGCTGGGAACCACAGGACTACACATGTCTACACATGTGCAGAAGAATTTAGACAGAGAGAAGCTAACCCCAACTCATGCCTGCATGGTTACTCCAGCTAGTAGTCACCGAGGTAGAGCGCTATCTTATGTTCTACCTAGGTATAGCCAGCTAAACCATTATTGACCAAAATCAATCCAATTAATAAACACTTATTAATCCTCTACCAGGTGCCAGGCACTATGCCAAGTATCAGAGATATAAAAGAGGAAAAAGATGGTCTCTACCCTCAAGGAGGTTAGAGTCAACATAGGAAGGAAGGAAGGAAGGAAGGAAGGAAGGAAGGAAGGAAGGAAGGAAGGAAGGAAGGAAGGAAGGAGGGAGGGAGGGTGGGAGGGAGGGAGGAAGGAAGGAAGGAAGGAAGGAAGGAAGGAAGGAAGGAAGGAAGGAAGGAAGGAAGGAAGGAAGGAAGGAAGGAAGGAAGGAAGGAAGGAAGGAAGGAAGGAAGGAAGGAAGGAAGGAAGGAAGGAAGGAAAGGAAGAAGAACATACTAGGTGCTTAATAAATACTTATTAATTTGTTGACTTAACTCTCTCTTTCATTGATAAAAATGTTTAGCACTAAAAATTTTCCCTGGAGGATTTTTTTGTTCATGTTACAAAAGTTCTGATATATTGTTTCTCTGTTATTATTTTCTTCTGTGAAAAAAACACTATTGTTATTATGTGTTCTTTGACCCACATATATTTGATATTATACTATCTAATCCCCTGATGAATTTTTATACCAAACTCTATTTGTTGAACCATATCTGGCCATCAACATATAGTGCCTCTGTCTTCTTTCTTTGCTCTGTTTCATTCCTGCATGATCTTAGGGGAATGAACATCAGAGCTGGAATGGATGAGGGCATATGAGCTGTGAAGGATTGGAATACCCATCAAGCATATCTGGTAGCAGTAATAGCCAAGGCCAGTGAGAGGAGGAATGCTACACATCACAGCAATAAACTAACCCACCAACTGAGACACTATGTACCACATGCAAAGGAATGGCTTGTCCATTCATTATTTCATGTCTAGAAGTGAACTCAGTGGGAGAATGTTTTGTTTTTATTGTTTTCTTGTTGTTCAGTTGTTTCAGTCATGGCTAACTCTTTGGGACCCTATATGGAGTTTTCTTGGCAAATATACTGAAGTGGTTTGCCATTTCCTTCTCTAGATCTAGGAAACTGAAGTAAACAGAGTTATTTACCCAAGATCATACAGCTAGATTTGAACTCAGGTCTTTTGTTTGTTTGTCTGTTACAATACTCACTTTATTTCCCTCCCTCCCCTCCACCCACCCTTCCCAAAGCTGATGCAAAATTCCACTGGGTATTACATGTGTCCTTGATCAGAATCTATTTCCATGTTGATGTTTGCACTAGGATGTTCATTTAGAGACTAACATCCCCAACCATATCCCCTCAACCCATGTATTCAAGCAGTTGTTTTTCTTCGGTGTTTTTACTCCCACAGTGTTTCCTCTGAATGTGGATAGTGCTTTTTCTTGTAGATTCCTCCTAGATGTTCAGGATCACTGCATTGCCACTAATGGAGAAGTCCATTACCTTCGATTGTACCACAGTGTGTCAGTCTCTGGGTACAATGTTCTCCTGGTTCTGCTCCTTTCGCTCTGCATCACTTCCTGGAGGTCGTTCCACTCTCCATGGAATTCCTCCACTTTATTATTCCTTTTAGCACAGTAGTATTCCATCACCAACATATACCACAATTTGCTCAGCCATTCCCCAATTGAAGGGCATCCCCTCATTTTCCAATTTTTTTTTTGCCACCACAAAGAGCGCAGCTATGAATATTTTTGTACATGTATTTTTCCTTATTATCTCTTTGGGGTACAAACCCAACAGTGTTATGGCTGGATCAAAGGGCAGGCAATCTTTTAAAGCCCTTTGGGAATAGTTCCAAATTGCCCTCCAGAATGGTTGGATCAATTCACAACTCCGCCAGCAATGGATTAATGTCCCTACTTTGCCACATCCCCTCCAGCATTCATTACTTTCCTTTGCTGTTATGTTAGCCAATCTGCTAGGTGTGAGGTGATACCTCAGAGCTGTTTTGATTTGCATCTCTCTGATTATAAGAGGTTTAGAACACTTTTTCATGTGCTTATTAATAGTTTTGATTTCTTTGGCTGAGAACTGCCTGTTCATGTCCCTTACCCATTTATCAATTACAGAATGGCTTGGTTTTTTGTTCAATTGGTTTAGTTCTTTATAAATTTGAGTAATTAGACATTTGTCAGGGTTTGGGGGCGGGGTTTTGTTTGTTTGTTTGTTTGTTTTTTTAAACCCTTACCTTCCATCTCAGAGTCAATAATGTGTATTGGCTCCAAGGCAGAAGAGCGGTAAGGGCTAGGCAATGGGGGTCAAGTGACTTGCCCAGGGTCACACAACTTGGAAGTGTCTGAGGTCAGATTTGAATGTAGGACCTCCCGTCTCTAGGCCTGGCTCTCAATCCACTGAGCTACCCAGCTGCCCCCTGTCAGAGGTTTTTGCAATGAAGATTGTTTCCCAATTTGTTGCTTCCCTTCTAATTTTGGATGCATTCGTTTTGTTTGTACAAAAACTTTTTAATTTGATGTAATCAAAATTATTGATTTTACATTTTGTGATTTTTTTCTAGCTCTTGCTTGGTTTTAAAGTCTTCCCTTTCCCAAAGATCTGACAAGTATATTATTCTGTGTTCACCTAATTTGCTTATAGTTTCCTTCTTTATATTCAAGTCATTCACCCATTCTGAGTTTATCTTGGTATAGGGGGTGAGGTGTTGATCCAAACCTAATCTCTCCCATACTGTCTTCCGATTTTCCAGCAGTGTTTATCAAATAGTGGGTTTTGGTCCCCAAAACTGGGATCTTTGGGTTTATCATAGACTGTCTTGCTGAGGTCATTTACCCCTAGTCTATTTCACTGATCCTCCTTTCTGTCTCTTAGCCAGTACCAAATTGTTTTGATGACCACTGCTTTGTAATATAGCTTGAGATCTGGTACTGCAAATCCTCCTTCCTTTGCATTTTTTTGTCATGATTTCCCTGGATATTCTTGATATTTTGTTCTTCCAAATGAACTTTGATATGTTTTTTTCTAATTCAGTAAAAAAGTTTTTTGGTAGTTCAATGGGTATTGCACTAAATAAGTAAATTAATCTGGGCAGGATTGTCATTTTTATTATGTTAGCTCATCCTACCCATGAGCAATCAGTGTTTCTCCAATTGTTTAGATCTAGTTTTAATTGTGTGGAGAGCATTTTGTAGTTGTGTTCATATAGTTCCTGTGTTTGTCTCGGCAGATAGATTCCTAAGTATTGTATATTGTCTAGAGTGATTTTAAATGGTATTTCTCTTTCTAATTCTTGCTGCTAAAATGGGTTTGAGATATATAGAAATGCTGATGACTTATGCGGGTTTATTTTGTATCCTGTGACTTTGCTAAAGTTGTTGATTATTTCGACTAGCTTTTTGGTTGATTCTCTAGGATTCTTTAAGTAGACCATCATATCATCCGCAAGGAGTGATAGCTTGGTCTCCTCGTTGCCAGTTTTAATGCCTTCAATTTCTTTTTCTTCTCTAATTGCTATTGCTAGTGTTTTTAGTACAATGTTAAATAATAAAGGTGATAATGGGCATCCTTGTTTCACTCCTGATCTTATTGAGAAGGCTTCTAGTTTATCCCCATTGCAGATGATGTTTGCTGATGGTTTTAGATATAATACTGTTTATTATTTTTAGGAAAGGCCCTTCTATTCCTATACTTCCAAGTGTTTTCAATAGGAATGGGTGTTGTATTTTATCAAAGACTTTTTCTGCATCTCTTGAGATAATCATGTGATTTTTGTCAGTTTGCTTGTTAATATGGTCAATTATGTGGATGGTTTTCCTAATATTGAACCATCCTTGCATTCCTGGTATGAATCCTACCTGGTCATAGTGAATAACCCTTGTGATGACTTGCTGGAGTCTTTTCACTAGTATCCTATTTAAGATTTTTGCATCTATATTCACTAGAGAGATTGGTCTATAGTTTTCTTACTGTTTTTGACCTGCCTGGTTTGGGGATCGGTACCATATTTGTATCGTAAAATGAATTTGGTAGAATTCCTTCTTTGCATATTCTGTATAATATTGGGATTAGTTGTTCTTTGAATGTTTGATAGAATTCATTTGTGAATCCATCTGGACCTGGGGATTTTTTCTCAGGGAGTTCTTTGATGGCTTGTTCAATTTCTTTTTCTAATATGGGGTTGTTTAGGTAATCTATTTCTTCCTCTGTTAGTCTAGGCAATTTATATTTTTGTAAGTATTCATCCATATCACCTAGATTGCTGTATTTGTTGCCATATAATTGAGCATAATAGTTTTTAATGATTGCCTTAATTTCCTCTTCATTAGAGGTGAGGCCTCCCTTTTCATCTTGGATAGTGTCAATTTGGTTTTCTTCTTTCCTTTCGTTATTAGACTGACCAGTACTTTCTCTATTTTCATTGTTTTTTCAATTCAATTCAATTCAAGTACCAGCTTCTAGTCTTACTTATTAAATCAATAGTTCTTTGATTTTCAATTTTATTAATTTCTCCTTTGATTTTTAGGATCTCTAATTTAGTCTTCATCTGAGGATTTTTAATTTGTTCACTTTCTAGTTTTTTAATTTGCATGCCCAATTCAATGGCCTAATTTGTTCCCTAATTTGTTAATATATGAACTCAAGGATATAAATTTCCCATTGAGTACTGCTTTGGCTGCATCCCATAGGTTTTGAAAGGATGTCTCATCATTGTCATTTTCTTCAATGAAATTATTAATTGTTTCTATGATTTGTTCTTTGACTAACTGGTTTTGGAGAATTATATTGTTTAATTTCCAATTAATTTTTGATTTACCTCTCCATGTACCCTTACTAATTATTATTTTCATTGCATTGTGATCTGAGAAGGTTAAATTTATTATTTCTACTCTTTTGCACTTGTTTGCAATGTTTTTTGCCCTAATACATAGTCAATTTTTATGAATGCACCATGTACTGCTGAAAAGAAGGTGTATTCCTTTTTGTCCCTATTTATTTTTCTCCACATATCTACTAACTCTAATTTTTCTAAGATTTCATTCACTTCTCTTACCTCTTTCTTATTTATTTTTTGGTTTGATTTATCTAGTTCAGATAGAGGAAGGTTCAGGTCTCCTACTAGTATAGTTTTTGCATCTATTTCATCCTTGAGCTCCCCTAGTTTCTCCTTTAGAAATTTGGATGCTATGTCATTTGGCCCATACATGTTGAGTACTGATATTTTCTCATTGTCTATACTGCCTTTTATCAGGATGTAATTACCTTCCCTATCTCTTTTAACTGGATTTATTTTTACTTTGGCTTTGTCAGATATCATGATTGTGACTCCTGCCTTCTTTATATCAGTTGATTCCCAATAAATTTGACTCCATCCTCTTACTTTCACCCTGTGCATATCTATCTTCTTCATATGTGTTTCTTGTAGACAGCATATGGTAGGGTTTTGGATTCTAATTCACTGTACTATTTGCTTGAATTTATGGGTGAGTTCATTCCATTCACATTCAGAGTTATAATTACCAACTGTGTAATTCCCAGCATTTTTATTTCTACTCCTAGTCCTGCCTTTTCTTCTTTCACTATTTCCTTCTACACCAATGTTTGTTTTTAATCAGTCCCTCTAGTTCCCACCCTTATTTTACTTCCCTTTCTACCCCCCTCCCTTCTTATTCCCCCCTTAATTTCTTCACAGTCTTTTTAAAACTACCCCCTCACCCTCTCCCTCCCTTATACTGCTTCCCTCCCCACCAGTCCATTTGTTACCCTTCTACTCCCCCTACAAGGCTCAAATCTATTCTCTGCCCCAATGGATTGGATTGTTCTTCCCTCTTTGGGTCAATTTCAATGCACGTAAGAGTTGAGTATATCTTGTCTCTGACCTCTTTACCCTTCCAGTGTATTGATGTTCTCCCCGCCTCCCACCATCTTTGTGACATAAATTTACCCCCTTTTGTTTCTTTTCCCATTTCTTTTAGTATTAACCTTTTTTTAGCTCTAGTTGTATATATATATATACATGTATATGTATTTATGCATAAGTATATCTATATACCTATTCATGTCTTGTCATTTCATCCTATACAGTTTGTCACTGTTGCCTCTAAGTTTAATTCTTCTAGTTTCCCAGGTGATAACAACAGTTTTTAAGAGTTACCAATGACCTCTTTTCTTATAGGGATACATATCATTTTAACTTATTGCGTCTCTTTAAAAAAAAGTTTTTTTTGTTATTTTGTTTTGTTATTCTTTTTACCCTCTTTTAAAATTACCTTTTGATGATTCTCTTGAGTTCTGTGCTTGGACATCAAGTTTTCTGTTCAGGTCTGGCATTTTCTTTACAAATTCTTGGAATTCTTCTATTTTGTTGAATGACCATACTTTCCCCTTTAAGAATATAGTCAATTTTGCTGGGTAGTTGATTCTTGGTTGTAGACCTAGTTCCCTTGCATTCTGGAATATCATATTCCATGCCTTTCAGTCCTTCAGTATAGATGCAGCCAGATTCTGTGTTATCCTCACTGTGGTTCCATGGTATCTGAATGACTTCTTCTTAGCAGCTTGTAATATCTTTTCTTTGGTCTGATACTTCTTGAATTTGACTATAACATTCCTGGTTGTTGTCAGCTGGGGATTAAGTATAGGAGGTGATCTGTGGATTTTTTTCAATCTCCACTTTCCCCTCTTGTTCTAGAATATCGGGGCAGTTTTCTTGAATAATTTCCTGTAGTATTATGTCCAGGCTTTTTCTTTTGTCATGGTCTTCTGGTAGACCGATGATTCTTAAATTGTCACTCCTCAAATGATTTTCTAAATCTTCTGTTTTGTGAATGAGATGTTTCATATTTTCCTCAATTTTTTCATTCTTTTCACTTTGTTTTATAGTGTCCTGCTGCCTTGTGAAGTCACTTAATTCTAGTTGTTGTATTCTGATAGACTGGATTTCAGCCCTGGCTTTTTCATCATCTTTCTCCTTCTAGTCTGATTTTCTTTGGAGGTCATCTTTCATCCTCTTTGCCTCATCTCTCATCTCCTTTGCCTCATCTTTCAGCTTCTTTGTCTCATCCTTCATTTCCCTTGCCTCATTTTCAAGCTGGTTGATTTTGGCTTTCAAGACACTGCTTTCTATTTCTAGATGATTTATCTTAGTTTTTAAGTTCTTTTCCCAATTGTCTTCAGCCTCTCTTAATTTGTTTTGAATTTCATTTTGAGTTCTTCCAAAGCCTGTATCCAATTTGCTGGGATTTCTGATTTATCGTTTGCTGATCCCTCCCTCTCTGTTCCATTTTCTTTTTGCTCGTTGCCTGTACAGAAGCTGTCTATTGTAATTTCTTTCTTCTTTTTCTGTTGTTTGCTCATCTTTACTCCTTCTTTGCTCCCCATATTTGTCTGTGCTCTTGCTCCTCTCATTTTTTTGTTTTGGGGGTTTCTGTCAGTCTCCCATCTTGGAGCTTTGACAGAAGATCTCTCCCTGCCATCTGTGGGGAAGGGGTGTTAGAATTTGAGCTTCCCTGTCCTCTGGAGGCTTTTGATAGGATTAAATTAAAGTCCAGCAGTCTGTGAGGGAGTGTTGGAATTTGGGCTTCCCTGACCTCTAAATATTTTTGATGGGATTAAGTTCAGTTGGGTTGGGCTGGATGTGCCCAGAGGCCAAAACCTCCTAGAAGGCTGGAGCAATATGAAGGGTCTCTGCTCTGACCAGGCTTCCCACTCTCTGCTCCCTCTCCAGCTCCTTCCCATTTGCCTGTGTTCGATGCTCTGAGCCTGGCAGAGCCCTGCTCACAAAGTACACCCTCCAGACCAACGCCTTTGCCTGCCCAGAGGTTTCTGCTGCTGCTGGAGGCTTAGCGCTTTAGGTGGGGGAGGGAGGGGTCCTGGGACCTTCCTTCTGCCTTCCCCTTAAACCCAAGTGTTCTTGGATTCCGGCTTGGGGGGGGGGGGTAACATACCTTTTGAATTGAGTCTAGCAGGAGGGTTCCTTGGCTCTGTCCTATTGTTATGTTTGATTTTCAGTCCCCTAGGAACATTCACTTTGTGATCGGTAAGGAAGGTTTTTCAGAGGTCTGAACTTCTGCTGCTTCTAAGCCACCATCTTGACTCTGACTCTGAACTCAGGTCTTCTGACTCCACTTCCAGCACTCTATCTACTGAGCCACCTCATTGCCTTGAATGTTTTATACCTAACACCTTAAGTTTGAACTTCCTTTCCCAAGGTACTTGAGATGCTGGAGGATAGTGAATATAGTGTATTCCTAGTTGAGGGTGGTGTTCTTTATTCCTCCCTATACATTCTCAGTAAAAATCCCTTTGTAAAAGATAAGTCATGTTGATCAGTTAAATGACTTTAGGGAGAATTTAGGGAACACACAAAATGTGGGTCCACAATCAATAATATTAGAAAGCCTCCCCACCCCTAGCACTTCAGAGCACCCCTAGACCTTGAAGAGGACAATGGTCAGCTAGCCATGCCCTGAAGACCTGCCTACTGGGATCAGGAGCTCCAGGATCTGTGCATGCACTACTGCCCTGGTCTTATCCCTCCTCAACTCATGTTCCAGGTCTGTTGGTCTTGATGACAAATACCTTACATGTTATACTAATTTTTTCAGCCTTTCGACTTTAATATTTCTTTTTTCATTTTTATTTAGAATATTTTTCTATGGTTACATGATTCATGATCCCCTCCCCTTTCCTCCCCTTATCTGAAGCTGACAAGCAGTTCCACTGGGTTATTCATGTATTGTTCAAAACCTCATGTCTACAGTAGAATGATCTTTTAACATCAAAACCCTAATCACATCCATATCAAACTACATGATCAATTATATGTTTTTCTTCTGTTTCTGCCCCCACAGTTCTTTCTCTGGATGTGGATAGTGTTCTTCCTCCTAAGTCCCTCAGATTTGTCCTGGATCATTGCATTGCTGCTAGTAGTCCATTACATTTGATTGTGCCACAGTGTATCAGTTGACTTTAATATTTCTGATTGTATCATGGGATCATTGTGTTTTGTTTGCTTCATTCTGTTTTTTAGGAAATCCACTATTGGTTCTAACAGGCCAAGCTCAAAACCTGGTTCAGTAGCTCACAGTGGCCTCATTCCCCTTTCTTCGATCTTGCTCAGCTCTGCATCAGTCTTCTCTCCAGCATCCTTTAGGAGGGTCTCTTGCAAAATTCCCCAGTGTAGGCTAGAAATCTGGATGACATCCTACCTTGTATTTTCTTATTGGTGTCTATATGTTGGCCCCACCCCCATTCTAGAGTAAGCTCTGGAGGGCAGGAATTATTTTCATTCTTGTCTGTGTATCTCTATCACCTATCAGGTGATTAATAAATGCTTATCTAATTGGATTGCACTATTATTCTCATTTTATAGTTGGGGAAAATGAGGCTTAGAAAGGTCCAACCACCCAGAAAATGCCAGGCCAAAGCCCAGTCTGGGTGTGGTATACAATAAGTTCATTAACTGAAATGGGGAAGTAAGTGAGGATGTTGACCCTGCCCAACAGAGGAAGTCTTGTAAAACCACCAGCCACATTGCCAACTTCTTGATTAGCTCAAAAGGCCATTGACACACCTCTGTAAGCAAGCCATCTGCTGGATAGCTCCACCTGGCTATCCCAAGAGCATATGTAACCTAATGGGTCTAAAACTGAACTTACTTTCTTCCACCCTAAATCCACCCTGCATCCTGACTTTCCTGTTTCTGTTGAGGATACCTCACTCCTTTGTGATTAGCCAGGTTAGCCAGACTCATCCTCAATTCTTCACTGTCCCTCACCCCACACATCCAATCAGTCCATTTGACCTCCCCAACCCTCTTCCTTCCATCCCCTTCTCTTTGCCAGAACAACCAGCATTCTCGTCCAAGTCAAGTCAAATCATCGGGAAGCCCATGATAAGCTCTAATTCTGTGCTAGTCATTCTGCTAAATAGCAAGAATACAAATATGAGTAAAAATGGGGAAAACCCAGGTTCTCATCAGCTCTCACCTTCTAATTGGTTTTCCTGCTTCTAGGTTCTTCCCTGTATGATTAATAATTAATAATAATAATAATATTACCAGTACTGTATCATAACAATTTATAAGACAACATTTTATCAGTTATAGGCAAGGGCTTTATACTACCTTTTGTAAACAGTATCTTCAGCTCCAAGACATATGGCACTACATTATAAACTAAGGCAGGGCAATCAGAAGAAATAGTTTTATTGCTAAAATCTGATTAGATAAAAGATTATCTGGGACTGAAGAATTGATAAAATCTGAAAATGGAAAATCCGATGAACCTGAGGTCATGGAAAATAATTACTTAACACAAATGCCATAAATTCTACTTAATAATAAAATTAATAACAAAAATAATGAATGATTTTGAAAGAGAGTTGGGCACTCAGACTGGAATTACAAAAGCCTTCTTTATTTTGACAGCACAAAATCCAGACACCAAACCAACTATAACAAAAGAAAGGAATTTTAAAATCTAGCATTTACTATGACAAAATAATGAACACATTCTCCCAGGGTATGCAGCAAAAAGTGTTAAAACATTTCATAACATGGACACAACTGTGAATCCAGTGTTTGTTATCATGGCAAGGAAAGACAGCTAAGGGTACCACCATGGCAGGAGTGGCTTGACAAATCTATTGAAGACAGTAGAAAATTGCATCAGTATGCTTTAGGTACACATTGCCTGGTACATAGTAGTTACTTAAATGTTGTTTGTTTTTTTTTAACCCCTTACCTTCCATCTTGGAGTCAATACTGTGTATTGGCTCCAAGGCAGAAGAGTGGTAAGGGCTAGGCAATGGGGGTCAAGTGACTTGCCCAGGGTCACACAGCTGGGAAGTGGCTGAGGCCAGATTTGAACCTAGGACCTCCTGTCTCTAGGCCTGGCTCTCAATCCACTGAGATACTCAGCTGCCCCCACTTTCCATCTTAATATCAATACTATGTATTGGTTCCAAGGCAGAAGAGTGGTAAGGGCTAGGCAATGGGGGTCAAGTGACTTGCCCAGGGTCACATAGCTGGGAAGTGTCTAAGGCCAGATTTGAACCCAGGACCTCCTGTCTCTAGGTCTGGTTCTCAATCCACTGAGCTACCCAGCTGCCCCCTTAAATGTTTATTATTAATTTGGCATGACCTCCATGTCATGTCCTATTAAAGACAAGAAGAAGAAAAGCACAAAATGGAATCTAGAAAACAAAGAGGCATCAGAAATTCTAGATTCACTTAATCAACAATCAAAAGAGAAAGTCCCAAGGATATAGTTATAGATGCAAAGAACAAAGCAAAGACTTCATTATCAGTCCAAAGCTTTATTATGAAGGCTTGGGAAAGAAAGAAATTATAGAAGAGAAAAGAGGATGTGAAATGTTTCTAGTCTTCTCAATTATCCCAAGAACAAAATCCAAGTTGGGTCAAATGCAAAACTGAAATCATATACACCATCAACACAATGAACCACAGAACAGTTATGTCAAGAAAGATGACCAACACTCTAGGTTCTCTGAAAAACTAGGAAGCAATGAGGCACGAAAAGACAAATAATAATAATATTGGCTCAACCTTTTCTCAGTGGTCCATGAATTTGCCAAGCACTCCACTATTTCCTTCAGTTGCAAGCCCAGTCTTACCCTTACCGGAAAGCATAGTATATCTGCTCCCAAAGGATGTGCATTCTAGTGATCTCTCAGATATACAGGTCAACGTTACCTGCTCTTGTACTCAATATTAAGCACCTAAGTTCATGAAAAAAATCCATAAGCATGTAAAAGAAAACAATATGTTGACTGAGGAGCAAAAAAGATGCTAAAAGTGACAGAAATGTGAAAAGAATTTTGTGTTCAAAAGAAAAAAAAACACAGGGGGCAGCTAGGTAGCACAGTGCCACACATGGAGACAGGAGGCTATGGGTTCAAATCTGATTTCAGATACTTCCTAGCTGTGTGACCTTGGGCAAGTCACCTAACCCCTATTGACTACATATTCCTGCTCTTTTATCTTAGAATTGATACTAGACAGAAAATAAAAGTTTAAAAAAGTACCTTTGTGAATTACCACAAAGCCCTGGATTCAGTTTTGGCTTATTTGTATACTGTAAATTTATAAAAATAGATCAAAACAATAAGAATAGTAAAGCATTTGGAGTCTATAATTTTTTTTCCTATTTACAATATGCTGCCTATGTAATAATGCCAAAAACAAAGGCAGAGTCAAGATTGTAGACTAGTGGGAAGAAATACAGAGTCCCATTCTACCCTACTAAAAAAAGAAAGAAAATCCAAAAACTCCTCCAGACAGACCTAGAAAGCATACCAGACTAAATCCTGATTTGACAACAAGAATAAAAAATCACGAGCCATTTTTCTCACCCAAGTAGTTATAGAAAGCAGAAAGGCGTGCTCACACTCATGGTAGAGAACAGCCAGAAGTTCACTGTGTGGAACATGGCCACATGCCATGGCAAGGAGAGACCCCACATCCATCATGGAGGAACCCAACCTTGTACAGGACACAGGAGTAGGTGCCAACTACTATGGTTAAAATTCTTTGTAGACCACATATTAATTTATAATTATTTATTAGTAAAGGAGAGATTGACAGAGAGAGAGACAGAGACAGAGAGACAGAAAGAAAGGTCCCATGATCACCTAGCTACCTTTATTCCTAGCCATTTTACATACACTGCATTGGCTTATCTACAAGCAACTGAGCACCATGTTAGTTCATGCCAAGCATTAAATGCTCCAGAGAAGAGAGAAAAAAGCAACAAATGCCCAGCAAGAGAGAGCATACTTCCTCTGTCCTCTTTTTTATAAAGCCAGCTTTCTCTGCTCCTGGGACTCTCTAGTTGGACAGACTTCACCTCCATCTGCAGGTGCCCTGACTTTGCCATGCTACGTGCCACACAGGGACTTCAGTCATCCCCTTCTGGACGTTAGCATGGCAGGTTGTCAAAAGGTGGGGCTGACGCTGACCAAAAAAGGGTTCTCGTAGGAATTAGGGGATCCACTTTATATTAAATTCACACATAACTGAAGCTCTGTGGCTCACCACACAGATCCGGGTCACAGATCCAGGATGGACTAAGAAGGGGACGTTCACCTCTGAGTTATGTTTGGGGTGAAAAGTAGTCACAGGCTCTAGGCTATATGCCAAGCAAGAAGCAAAATCAGAAGCAAGCAACAGCTTTGTGGCTTTAACCCCAGGAACAGAGCTGCAGTCTCAGTTCCAGCCTCTCAACCAGTCTGCAGCCTGAAGGAGAATGACTGGGTAGACTTCCCAGAGCAAAGGTAAATCTGAAGTTCTGTCACTCTGAACCAACAGAGTTTTCCATCAGACTAATAGGAATGAAGTCCAGTAACAGTCTACTGTAACTCCAACTAGGGCAAGCCCATGGATGCATTGTTCAGACAACACAAGTCAGGAATGTACAGAGCTCTTTGAGAAAGGTAGCAACACTATGCCTTGGATCAGATCATTCTGGGTTTGCAGAAAATTTGCAGGTCCCCAAAATATCCCTAAGATCTTGCAATAACACAACACTTAATACTCCAATAAAGCAGCAATGGTGCCTGCTCAGATCTACCTTCCAGAAGTACCACAGTCCCTGGAAGAGTGGGCAAACAAATAAACAAAAAAGAATCCCACCATCATGAGTTACTATGGTGGCAGGGATATTCAAAGCACAAATGCAATGACTCCAAAATATCTATAAGCAAAGTCTCAGATGAAAACACAGTTTGGATTCTTAACTAAGACTCCTGAAAGAGATGAAGCAATAGTTCTTTTTAAGAGTTTAAAATATTTTCATAAATTACATCAGAGTTCTTCAGGAAAACGTTGGAAAAGAAATGAGGACTAAGGAAGAAAAAAATGGAAGAGGACAAGAGATTCAAACCTGTTCAAATAATAAATTCCTTGGAAATTAGAAAGAAAAAATAGAAGCTAATGCCCACAAGATACCAAGAAATAGGAAACACAGTTAAAAGGCTGAAAAAATAGAAGAAAATATCTTATAGCAAAAAAAAAAAACCAACTGAACTGAAAAATAGATTGAAAAAAATTTATGAATCATTGGAGTATATGAATGCCATGACCCCCCAAAAATGGTTGAGGCCTCATATTTCAAGAAATCTTAAGAGAAAAATATCCAGATATCTTAGAACCAAAGGGCAAAGTTTAAATAGAATGAATCCACAGGTTCCCTCCTAAAAGAATCATTCCCCTCTCCCCACAAAGAAATTCCCAGAAACAAAACATAGCCAAAATTCAGAGTTTCTGAGTTAAAGAAAAAATACTGCAAGCAGCCAGAAAAAAAAAAGAATTCATGAACCCCAGTCAAGATCACACAAATGATATTTCAGAAGGCAAAGAATATGGGCTTAGGGCTAAGAACAATTTACCCAACAAAGATCTTGATAAGATTAAAAGAAAGTAAAGTGAAGAGCAGAAGATATTGAGAAGATGTTGAGGAGAAGGGAAGGGAAAGCTAGGACTCAACAAGAAGGAGGTGGACTTTACTCTCAACTACACTGGTCAAAGGAGGGAAGAATACATACACACAGAGCTTGGTACAGAAATACATTTTGCTTAAAGGGCTGAAGGAGGGAAAGTGGAGATGGGATAAAGGGGAATGTGAAAGAGTATAGAGTAAGGAAAGGATTCATTCTAAACAAAAAGTAAACCTCTAAGGATGTACACAAATATTCATAGATCTTTTGGGGGTGGCAAAGATTTGGAAATTGAGGGGATGCTCATCATTTGAGAATGACTGAGCAAGAATGTAATGGAATACTATTGTGCCATAAGAAATGGTGAAGAGAATGGTTTTGGAAAAACCCAAGAAGACTTAGCTGAGTTGGCATCAAGTGGAGTGAACAGAACCAGGAGAACAATGTGATGGACAAACAATTTTGAAAGAATTAGGGGTGCTGATCACAGAATGATTCCAGAGGGCTCACAATGACACACGCTGTCCAGCACCTGTTAGAAATACAGCTCTGACCATGTTGTCCCTCCTCTGCTCATAAATGGCCAGTGGCTTCTTCTGGAATTAAATACGAAGCCCTCAGCCTGGCAGGCAAAGCCCTTCACAATCTAGCTCAGACCTTTGGTCTCAAACTCCAGTCATGTTAGGGAGCGAACAGGCACCAGAACTGTGATGTCATGGATCTAGGGAACTCATTCCTGGGACAGGCCACTCCCTCCCCCAATGTAATTTGACAACTGATAGTCTTGGTCACCTGGAGCACTTCAAGGGTAGCTGACTTGTCCAGGGTCACTTGGCCAAGATATGGCTGAGGCAGGATTTGTATCCAAGTTTCTCCCATTAGACTGTGAGCTGTTTGGTTGTACAATGGAGACAGGACTGGGCCTGGCATAAGGAAGACCTGAGTTCGAATCCAGACTCAAGGACTTATTAGGTTGTATGATGTTAGGCAAGTCACTTAACTTCTGCCTTCCTCAGTTTACTCAACTGCAAAATGGGGGTACTATTAGTGCCTATCTTTCAAAAGGTTGTGGCAAAGATCAAATGCAATAATCATTATAAAGCACAGAGCTTTCGCACCAACCTAGCACATAGTAGGAACTTAAGAAACATTAATTGACTGATTCTTGGCTCCAAGGTTAGCTTTCTGTTGATAAGTTCAGGCTGCCCCCATCTATTTTCTGTTACTCTCCTTAGTGCACTCTAAGTTTCAGTTGAACTGGCCAATTACCTATTCCCCAAACCTGAATCCTCACCTGCCACATCTGTAATTTGTAGAAGTCATTCTCCCTGGGAAGGAGCCCCCTCTTCATTTTCCTTTCTTAGAATCTCTAATTCTCTTCAAGGCTCTGCTCAGGTCCTCCACCCTATCCATTGTTAGTTCTGTCTATGTCTCTGACTCTCCTCATATCTCTCTGTCTGTCTGTCTGTCTGTCTGTCTCTCTCTTCCTCTGTCTGTCTGTCTCCCTCTCCCTCTCCTCTCTGTTGCTGTCTCTGAGACTACTTGAAGTACCTAGTCAAGAGTGTTGGGCTGGGGAGGGGGGGGTGCAACTAGGTGGCTCAGTGGGTTGAGAGCCAGGCCCAGAGAAATGGAAAGTCCTGGTTTCAAATGTAGCCTCAGACACTTCCTAGATGTGTGACCCTGGGTAAGTCCCTTAACCCCAATTGTCTAACCTTTACCATTCTTCTACTTTGGAACCAATGCAGAGTATTGATGTTAAGGCAGAAGGTAAGAGTTAAAAAAGAAAATTAAAAAAGAGTTTGGGGCTGGCAAGTGTGCTGTGCTATGGTTTAATGGGAACTGGGTAGAACTCCAGGTCTACAGTTGAGACTTCCAGTCCTGCCTCTGCCATTAAGCATTTCACTGCGTCTCTCTGCCCTGCTGCCCTGCCTGGGGGTTGCCTGTCACCCACCACATCAAGGCTCTGGTCTAGCCACCTTTGATTGACTGGCCATGATTCCATCCATCTCACTATCTCCTGCATGTCCTTCTCCTCCCCTCTTTCAGTTCTCGAACCATAAACAAATGCACTCTGCCATTGTTTCTGGAAAGGGGGCCCCACTCTCCTCCCTGGTGGTTCCACTCAACATTCCTGTACTTCTCCAACCCAAGTATCCTTCCCCACCGAAGCTCTCCTCTAGGGCTTGTCTCTTCCTAGGAAGATGTAAGCTCTTCAAGGGAAAAGGTTTTTGGCTTTCAAATAGTATTTTTATAATTGACAAACGTGTTTTCTCTCACACCTCTCCTCCCCCAATGGAAAAGAATGAAAACCAAACCCTTATAAAAATAGGTGCGGTCACCACTTTTCTCTTTGTGCCCCCAGGGTGCACTTGGCCCATGAGGAGGGCACAATGAATGCTTTTCGTTCATTCACAGCTGGGTTTAAACCTATAAATTAAGCCTTGGATTCGTTACCTTTGAAATTCTTTTCAGCTCTAACAATTTTACCCCAGTACTATGAAAAGGGGGGCAGCTTTCTGACTTAGTAGGTCTGGAGATGGGAGGTCATGGGTTCAAAACTGGCCTCAGATACTTCCTAGCTGCGTGGCCTTATGCAAGCCATTTAACTTCCATGGCTTCCTGGCTTGCTTCCTTCCTTTTGTTAAATGTTAATCACATTGGTGGGGGCTCAATAGATATGATGCAAGTAGGAGGAGTATATTTTTTTCACCAGTGTTACCCCTAGGACCAAGAGAGTGAGAGCAACTTAGTCAGCTCCTCTGGGAACTCCCTGCATGCTAGTATGAGTCAATCTGTTAGGTTGAGTGAGCAAGTCAGACCAGAAAGAAAGCAGAAGAGTGGGAGTTGGTTACTCAACCAATTTACAGGATTGGTTAGGGGAGAGACTTCAACCAGGGAGACAAAGAGTGATAAGGACCCGAACTACGATGATGACCATGTGACTGGGAAGAATGAGATCTATGCAGAGATTTTGGTAGAAATGACAAAATTTGGCAACTTCTTATATGAGATGGATTCAAGTAAGGAGTCAAGAGTGATACTGAGATAGGGACGTCTAAGTACCATCTCACATCTATTAGCTTGGCTCACATGACAGAAAAGAAAAAGGATAAATGTTGGCGAGGATATGAACCATTCTGGATCCAACCATTCTGGAGAACAATTTGGAATGACGACCAAAGGGCTTTAAAACTGTGCTTACCCTTTGATCCAGCAATAGCACTATTGGGTCTGTGCCCCAAAGAGATCAAAGAAAAAGGAAATGGACTTATATGGACAAAAATATTTCTAGCAGCTCTTTTTATAGGGAAAAAGAATTGGAAACTGAGGGAAAGTTGGGAAATGACTGAACAAGTGGTAAATGATTAGATTAGAGTACTATTGTGCCAAAAGAAATAAAGAGCAGGATGGTTTCCGAAAAACCTGGAAGACTTACATGAACTGATGCAACATGAAGTGAACAGAACCAGGAGAACGTTGTATACAGTAGCAGTAATATTATAACAATTGACTGTGAATGACTTAGCTATTTGCAGCAATACAAAGATCTAAGACATTTCTAAAGGACCCTTGATGGATAATATTTTTGTTATTCACCTCCAGAGAGAGAACTGATGAACTGAGTGCAAATTGAAGCATATTTTAAACTTTATTTTTATTTTTTTGAAACATAGATAATCTGGATTTCTCGTGTATAGTTTGTCTTCTCAAATGAGTGAAGGAGGAGCTAGAAGGAGAGAATTGGAACTCAAATTTCTAAAAAATCACTAATTATCATTTTAAAAATTATAAGGAAGTTGGGATTGGAGGAAGATAGAGAAGATAATATGAAGAGATCTGCCATGTACCTCACAAGCTTGTTCAATCTGTGCCACTCACTCTATCCCATCCAAAACAAAAAGGAATTCGAGTGGGGCTTTTACTTCGGGGTCCCTGCCCTAAAATCCAATGAGAGATGCCTCCCAGTGGTCACAAGGTGGTCCAGGAGGCAGAGGGTGCAGATTCCGAGGAGGGTTGGGGCTTTGGCCAGCATTGCTGCTCTAGGTATTAAAATTGGCAGAAATGGAAATGTCAGGAGTTTGCCCAGTTGTCATTGGTCTTTGGCTAGAAGGGGTGGAGCGTTGGGAGATGATGGGTAAAGAAGGTGGTATGGTTATCTTAAAGACAAGCCCCATACATAGTGGCTCTCAGGGGAGGATGGGATGGGACTTCGTCTACCTTCCTATTGATTATCTATACACAGACCCTGGGAAGTGTACCATGACTTCCCTCTTGAAGACCACTGTCCCAGAGCACAAGTGTCTTTTGTGACCTGCTGGCATCTGCGTGTTATCTCCTTTATGACTCCTGTATCCTGGCCTCTCATCTTTATCTACTAGCCCTTTCAGGGTGGGGGTGGGGAGTAGAGGTTTGGAAAGAATTATCTCCAGAGTAGTTTGAGTTGCTGCCAATCCTTTCTTAGACTGGAAGCCAACGTCCTGCCCCATCCCCCTGAGCATGTCCTTGGTTGACTGGAAAAGCTCTTGAAACAAATATTATCTGTCTCCAGAAGGCAACATGTCCACTGCCTTCAGTTGGCCTTGTCAGAGAGAACAAATAATCATTCCCAGGATGCAGGGAACTGATTGGACTGTACCCAGAAGGATAATTTGTCTTCATTTCCCTCTGTCTCATTCAATTATCTCTACCTATATGCCCAAGTACCCATGGGGAGGAAGCTGGGGAGAGCTGGAAGTTGGATTCTATAAAATGGCAAAGAGCACTGTGCATTGTTTTCTTTGGGGTTTCAAGTCCAAAGTTTAGTAAACAATAATAACCACTAATTTCTTGTACTTATTAGCTTCTGAAGCTTTCATAGGCACCTATCATTCCAAGAGAGCTCTGGAGAATTATCACATTCTGGATTGTAACTAAACAAAATATTTGAGAATTTTTGAATTTTTGAAAAGGAAGTTCCACTTACTGATCAATCTTATTAGCAGAGAATGGAAGACCATTTGATCTGGAGGGAGCTTGGAAGTGATTAGGTCTGACTATCTCATTTTATAGATGAGGGAACTGAGACCCCTAGCCTTGGAATACCTTGCCCAAGTTCACCCAGCTCATTCAAGCTGCTCATTTCAAATTTGGGGCTCCCTTCTTAGTATTTTCAGAAAGTACTCTTAGGAGAGTTGGAAGGAAGCTTAGAGACCAATTGTCCAATTTGACAAGAGGGAGACACTGAGGCCCAGAGAGAAAAAGCAGTGACTTGCCCATGCTTGTGCAGCTTGTAATTGGAAATTTCCAATCCAGATCACGACATAGTTTGGAGACTTTTGTTTGGCCCTCTGTGGGTTGTCTCTCCTTGGTCATACTGCCCAGCTGTTGTCAATGTGCCTGCTGCCCAAAGTCCAGAGAGAATGGAAGGGGAAAGAGATTAATAGGGAAAAACACAGAAATGAGAAAAGGCATCCTGGCTAGCCTCTTACCCTGGTTTGACTGGTTAGTGCTTCTTATTCCATCTGCATGTTTATCTGTCTGCCTGTCTCCCAGAGAAATATAGCCTAACTTTCCTATCCTAAGCTGAGCAAAGAAGTGGCCCCCAAGGAGGAAACCTTAGTTCTAACCTTGTATACTCCCTCATGATTCATAAATCCTAAAATTTTTCTCTTCCCAAGATCTAAGCAATTGTGGATCAAATAGGATAATATTTGTAAAATAAATAATAAAAAGCCTGGCACATATTAGGTACTATAGAAAAGTTCCTTCCTTCCTTCCTTTCCTTCCCTAAGCAAGTCACTTAACCCCTGACTGCCTCAGTATTCTCATCAATAAAACAGGGATAATTATAGTACCTACCTTTCATGATTGTTATGAGAGTCAAATGAGATAACATTTATAAAGTGTTTTGAAAACTTTAAGGCACTGTATAAATTCTAGTTATTATTCAATATAACTCCTAATGAAGGATCTGCAATGCCTCCAACCAGGTGAAACATGGGAATTTCAAATGTTACTTCTAAGAGATGGCCACTGACTCCTCTTACAAGCACTCAGACTTACAAGGCTCAGATACTGATCAGCTTCCTCTACACATTAAGGACACACAAAATACTTGCATGTGTCCACAATAAGCTATGAGAGTCCCAAGATCTCACAACTAATTAGAGTCAGAGTTGGAACTTGAAATCTTATCTCTTGATTCCCAGTCTATGGCTCTTTCTCTACACCAGGTATTACTTTCTTCAGATTTCCATAATGCTTGGAGTTTATGAATTCTACTCTGATGCATAGCACTTAGGCAAAGAAATTTCAAAATGGCAGAGAAAGGTATGAATGATTTATTTGATGATATTGTATGTCCTCTGAACAAGATTTAACAAGTTAATTTATTCACCCTTGGCCTAAATTTACCTAAAGAGAAAGGAAGTAAAAAATCATTTCAATATTTGAAGCCAAATTACCCACAGAATTTCTGTAATTTTGTTTCTCTTAAAAGTAAAATGGAATAATTTATGCTGCTAAAACAATGTGCTGGGGCTGTAAAAATGGAGATTTTCAATCCCCAGAAGTCTTGGTACTTCCCAGAATTCCCTATAATCTCACCTGGGTCCCCACCTGGGCGAGAACACAATTTGTATTTAAACTGGCTGCAACACCTACTTCGGCCTCTCTCTTCCTCAACTTGAACATTGCAACATGTAGTAATTAGGCTGTGAATGGGCTAATCAGCCCTAGGCACGTGGCTTATTAATTTGTGTCTTTGATTTCTAATAATCTTTAATAAACCTCATAAAATATACTGCTTTTATCAGTAGAGACTAAATTTTACCATTTACAGGGCACAGTAGAGAGAATGCTGAGTGTGTGGTCAAAGGTTCTCTCTGCTGGCACTGCTCATTGACCTTGGACAGGACACTTCCTGCCAGTTGGAGGAAAGATCTTGAAGTTTCCAGTTTTAAATGTTGGGCTCCTTCTCAATAAAAAGAACTTCTGTGTGCAAAGCCCTAAGAGAGCTGTGCAGGAGCTCCCAGCCTGGCCAGGGCAATGGCCTGTGATCTAGTTACTCATACCAAGTAGACCATGACAGGAGCATAAGAATATGGAGCAAAAGGCTCCAAGGGATGCATTCCTCTTGGCTGGATGAGGGGTGGTGGTGGATGCCTTTCCCAGTTCTCCTTAATCTCAGGCCTTCATTTATCTTTATACGTTGGTTTTGTGTTGGTTTTGTGTTTTTTTGCATGTTATTGCTCTCATTAGATTGTGAGCTCTTTGAGGGCAGGGGCTGTTTTGGTTTATGACTTTCTTTGGTATTGCCAGCACTTAGCACAATGCCTTGCACATAGTAGGCACTAAATAAAAACATGGTGACGTGCGTCTGTCATAATCCCCCCACCCCCATGTGAGTGCCTCTTCCTGGTGTTCTAGTACCCTGGAGATCCAAGAATAGCTCTCCTTTACTCCATGACCAGTCCTCTTCCTTTCCTAATGACCTCTGTTCTGGGCAAAATCTTTGTCTGCACACAGGTCATCGCCCTGCTCACACACTGCCTGCCTCTCCATGGCCCTTGGGCTGATGGCAATGGATGCCCTTCAGGGGTGCACCATAGGCCACAGCTCCGTAGCATTCCTGGAAGAATGTTACCCAGATGGGCTTGTCCATGGCAGAATTCGGCCTCCCCTCTAGTATCCTCCTCAAGGTCTGCTCTCAGCTCAGAGTCCTCCCACACTGGCATTTTAGGGTAGACTAAAGAACCCTAAAGGATAGAGGGGGGCTCCTGGGAATCCTCACACTGTCCATGGACAGGAAACAAGAATAGAGAATTAAAAACTCTGTCCTTCAGGTTGCTTCTAATTCTCATGGCCTGTGAGACCATTAGGAGCTATGGATGTCATGGTGCCTAGGCAGGCCCTCTATAGCCTTCCCTGGTCCATTTTGCCTAGAGAGAGGTTTCCACTAACCCAGAGAGCCCCAGAACATCCAGGGCCTCACACACAGGGTGCTCCAGGCTTCGCCTGTCTCCGCTGTAGAGAAGCCCATCCCTGAAGGTCCCTGCCCAAGGGCCAGAGCGAGGGACATCAGTCTGAACCACAAGTTCAGAGCCAGGTTCCCTGAAGCTGCCTATGAGAAGGCCTCATGACAGCTTGTGGAAAGAAAAGTGGGTGACTGTGAAAGCAAGGAAAGCCGGCTTCCTCTCAGGGAAGCGAGAAAGCAGATGGGACTGGAGACTGGTGACCCAGGAGAGATGTGGAAGGACCTGGCCCTCCCCAACCCCGTAAGTAGACCCACCTGTATGTGCACACATGTCGGCAAACACCAGCAAACAGCTTCCCTCTTTCAGAGTGGGTTTTCTAGGCTCTTTGCAGGCTTCCTCTTTCTTGGGAATTTCTTTGGAATTGGGTTAGACTAGGTGGCCTTTGAGTTTCCATTCAGTTCACAACGATTGCATGGCCCCCTGATGGCTGTGGCTGGATGAACATTCAAGGCCCTCCACATAGTGACCCCATAACTTTCCAGATTGACCTCTCATTGAGCCTGTACTGGAGGCAGACCAGCCCACCTCTTATTCTGAGCATCCCCATGCTCTACAGCCCCATTTATCAATCTTGCTCCTAACTGTCTGCCTCCCTGGATTCCTTCCTCCCATCATCATCATCTTCACTGTGGAGATCCCTCCACAGAAGCTTCAGCCTAAAGCTTCTTCTTCCATGCTGTCTTTCCTGATTCCCACCTGAGGGAGCATGGATTGGCTGGGATCCCTGGAGAGGGATCAGCAAGCAAAACAGGATTGTGCCTCTGTATCCTTGTCTCTCTCTGTTTAAAATTTTTATTGTTTACCTTTCAAGACTTTGGCACACCTCTATGCACACACACACACACACACACACACACACACACACAGAACACATATACATACACAGAACCTTCCCTGGAAACAAAGAATATTTCAGCAAACCTTATAAGAAAGAATATTTCAGCAGACCAAGCCAACACCTTGACTACTCTTGATGACATTTGCTTCCTTTGGTGGTCTCTAGTTTGGCACCTCTTTCCATCCAGAGGAAGAAGGCATGATAGGCTGGCTATCCATGACCATCATGACAGGTCCCTGCATTGACTAAGGCCATGGAAGCTTTCCATGTTTTATGCCTCAGTGTTGTTTTTACAAATTTGTCATTTGGAGTTCCCCATTTCTGCCAAAGACACCGCCATCTTTCTTCCAGTAGGTACCCAGGAATCATCTTCAATTCTTCATTTCTTGTACACCCCACCCTGCCCCCCACCACCCAGTCAGCTGCCAAGACATGTCACTTCTGCCTTCACACTTCTTTCCTAGATGCCTTCTCTCCATTTAATTCAAGCTCTTGTCACCTTGCAATTATAACAGCTTTCGAACTGTTTTTGCCTCAAGTCTTTCCCAACTTCCATCCATCTGTCAACACATCAGCCTAAATGATTTCTGAAACTCCCAAGCTGACTCTGTGATAAAGTGCCAGTGGCTTCCCATTGCTTCTAGAATAAAATATGTGCACTTCTGTTTGCCATTTAAAGCCTTTGACAGCCTGGCTCTGATCTAGTGTTCCAGTGTTATTGTACATGTGGAAATATGGGGGCAGAAAGGGGGAGCATATTGTCATTCAGTCACCCTACCCCATTTAGACTTAACAATAAAATGCTCTACCCCTGATACTTTTATCCGTTAAGAAGGTCTCCATTGAGTCAACCAATCAATCAAAAGCATTAAATTCATGTATCCTTTGTCATCTCCTATGGGCCTTTCATAAAATATTAAGTCAATTCAAATTGTAGCTTTGGGTCCCCCTTATGTTCATCAGAGAGGTGAGGTAGATCTAAGCGGAAATTACAAATGCTGGAGGGGCTGGAAGAAAACAGGTACATTAAAATGCTGTTGGTGGAGTTGTGAAGTTGTTTTCATGTGGGAAAGCACTTGGCTTTTTGCCTAAAATTCTAAAAAATGTTTTATTGCTATATTTTGGGTTTTTTATCATAGATATTCACATATTATTCTCATTTTGTGATCAGTCTTGTAACAAAGTAAATAGTTAAGTAAAACCGATAATACAGTGACCTCATCCAAAAGTGCACATATTTCAACATTGGTATTTGTTTAATTAACAGAAACCTATTTTGTCTTCCTCCCACTTCCTACTCAATTGGGGAAAAACAAGAAAGATGAATTTGTTATATCAAAAATGCATATTGATGCCAAACAACTTCCCTTAAAGGCTGTACAAAGATATGTACGTCTCATTCTGCACCCTAATTTTGTCACATCTTTAAGGAATAGAATGTTTCATCATCGGTCCTCTGGAATGATGAATGGTCATTGTACTGATCACAGGTTTTCTAGCTTTCAAAGTTATTGATCTTTACAGAATTATTGTTGAATAAACTTTCCATTGTTCTGTTTACTTCAGTATTCATCGGTTTATAAAAATTCTCAGAATCGTTCACTTTTATAATATTGATTATTTTAGTATAAATTGTTCTCTGGGCTCTACTCACTTCACTCTTTATCAGTTCATAGAAGTCACTGGAAGGCAACTTGGAACTGAGACCCCAAATTGACCAGACTGCTTATAACTTTCATAGATACCACTACTAAGTCCACTCCTAGTCTCAGAGATCAAAGAGGGAAAGGATCCATTGTACAGATAATATTTTTAGAAGCTCTTTGTGGTGGCAAAGTAGAAACTGAAAGGATGTCCATCCATCAAAGAATGACTGAATAAAACTGATGTCCATCCATCAAAGAATGACTGAATAAAACTGATGTCCATCCATCAAAGAATGGCTGAATAATATGTTACCAATGCCCCTGTGCTCTTTAAGAATTTGGAACCCTAATGTTACCTTCTGGATTCCTTCTGTCAAGACCCTTTGTGTCCAGGTGAATCCAAGTCCAGGTCACTAAGGATGGGTAGATACACAGTCTAAGAGGTCTTAGAAGGTTCTATGTTCTTTTGTCATGCCCTAGGAAGATAGCTGACCTTATGTTGTAGATGTCAAGTTGAGAAATAACTGTCTCAGTCCCCCAGCAAAAAGTTACCAATCATCACTAGTCCTCCCTTCTTCCTCGGAACTTTACTACATTTTCTCTATTCCTCTATCTCTGTCTCTCTGGCATCTTTCTGTATGTCTCTCCTGACAGTGCCTGTGTGTGACACCACCTTATTATTCCTTGTAGAACAAATAGTTGCTATTTCTCCGAGTGTCCAGATCTCGTCTTTTGGGAAGAACCTCATTTGCTTCTTAGTTGCAAGTGTTCAGTGGTCCCTTTTCCTCACTTCCTCCTCTGTGGGAAATTCTTTCTTTCTCTCATCTCATTCCTCTCCGCCTCTTCAGAGTTTTTGATTCTTTCTTTTCACATGGGAACCTTCCTTTTACTCTTTAAAAACATGGCAACCTGGAGAATGGAGGGACATTCCAGGAGTCCACCTTTTTGGGAGGGACAGGGAGAGAAGACCAGTATGCACTATAAAGGCAGATAACAATCATTTTGGATCTTGGAGGTCCTGTTCTCCACACTTCAGGGTAATGCAAAAGAATGAGAGTAAATCACAGCAGAGGACATAGAAACTCCAACAACACCACAGAAAAAATGGAAAGGCATGAATGGTGACTCAAATGGTGACCTGTGTATGTCATATTTTGAAATTAATAAATTTATTTTTAAAATCAAATTAAATTTTCTCTTCCCCTAATTGCATGTAAAATAGTTTCCAACATTTTATTGTTTTTATTAATTTAATTTAATTTTTTTAGTTTTTTTTCCATGATTATATGATTCATTTTCTCTCCCACCCTTCTTCCTTCCCCACTCCCAGACTTGACAAGCAATTTCACCAGGTTATACATCTATTATCACTCAAAACCAATTTCTATATTATTCATTTTTGTAATAGAGTAATCTTTTAAAACCAAAATCCCAAATTCTATACTCATATAAATAAGTGATAAATCATATGTTTTCTTGTGCTTTGGTCTAGATGCTTGCTCCATCAATTCCTTCTCTAGAAGCAGATGGCATTTTTTTATCATGAGTCCTTTGGGATTGTTTTGGATCATTGTATTGCTAAGAATTTCTAAGTCATTCACAGTTGTTCACTGTACAGTATTCCTGTCACTGTGTACAATTCTCCTGGTTCTGCTTATTTCATTCTGCTTCTGTTTGTAGAATTCTTTCCAGTTTTTTCTGAGCTTCTCCTGCTCAATAGTCTTACAGAACAATAGTAATTTACCATATACTATAATTTACTCCACCATTCCCTAATTGGTGGGTATCTTCTCGCTTTCTAATTCTTTGGTCCCACAAAAAGAGCTGCTTTAAATATTTTTGTATATAAAGATCCTTCCCCTTTTTGTTTTTTATCTCTTTGAGATACAAGCCTAGTAATGGTACTGCTGGGTCAAAGGGTACGTCCTGTTTTATAGCCCTTTAGGAATAGGTCCAAATTGCTCTCCAGAATGATTGAATCAATTCACAATTCCTCCAACAGAGCATTAGTGTCTCAGTTTTCCCACATCCCCTCCAAGTTTTGTCATTTTCTTTTTTTGTAATAATAGACAATCTGATAGGTGTGGGGTGATACCTCGGAGTTGTTTTAATTTGTATTTCTCTAATTAATAGTGATTTAGAGCACTTTTGTATGACTATAGAGAGCTTTAATTACTTTGAGAATCGTCTATTTATATCCCTTGACCATTTATAAATCTACACATTTGATTCATTCTTTATATATTTAAGAAATAAGGCTTTATTAGAGAGATTTATAAACTTTTTTGCAGCATTCTGATTACTGTGAATTACTCTCCATTCTATTTCCCTTTGTTTAGTTTCTGACCTCTACCTGCCCTAATTTGCCCTCTTTTCTATTAATCCCACTCCCCCTTCTCTTATCCCCTTCCCCATCTATTTTCTTGCATGGTAAGAGATTTCTATACCCAATTGATTGTGTATGTTCTTCCCTCATTGAGCCAATTCTTATGAGAATAAGGTTTACATGCTTTCCTTCCCACTTCTCCCATCTTCCCCTCCACTGTAAATACTCTTTCATGCCTCTTTTATGTGCAATAACTTGCCCCATTCTATTTTTCCCTTCCCCCTCTCCCAACACATTCCTTTCTCATGTCTTAATTTTATTTAATTTTTAATATCATTCCATCATATTTAACTAATAACCTTGTCCTCTGCCTATGTATACTACTTCTAAGAGTTATCTCCTCATATAGGGATGTACGCATTACTGAATGTCATTTGATTTCTCCTTCTTGTTTTCCTTTTTATGCTTCTTTTAAGTGTATTTGAATCAAATTTTCCATTCAGCTCTGGTCTTTTCATTGGGAATGCTGGAAAGTCCTCTATTACATTGAATATACATTTTCCCCCTGAAGGATTATACTCAGTTTTTCTGGATATGTGATTCTTGGTTGAAGTCCTAACTCCTTTGCCCTATGGAATATCATATTCCAGGCCCTATAATCATTTAAGGTAGAAGCCACTAAATTTTGTGTTATCCTGACTATAAGAGGTCCTATTGTTTGAATTTTTTAGGATGTTTGCAATATTTTCTCCTTGATGTAGGTGTTCTGGAATTTGGCTTTAATCTTCCAGGGAGTTATATTTGTAGATCTCTTTCAGGAGGTGACTGCTGGATTCTTTCAATTTCTATTTTACCCTTTGGTTCTAGAATAGCAGGGTAGTTTTCCTTGATACTTTCTTGAAAATGATGTCTAAGTCCTTTTATTTTTACTGTGGCTTTCAGATAGTCCAATAATTCTTAGATTTCTCCTAGATTTATTTTCTAGATCAGTTGTTTTTCCAATTATATTTATTTTCTACGTCAGTTGTTTTTTCCAGTGATATTTCACATTTTCATCCATTTTTCATTCTTTTCATTTTGATGGTTTCTTGATGTCTCATGGAGGTATTAGCTTCTACTTGCCCAATTCTTATTTTTAGGACATGATTTTCTTGAGTGAGCTTTTGTATCTCCTTTTCCATTTGGCCAATTCTGCTCTGTAAAGAGTTCTTTTCCTCAGTGATTTTGTCTACCTCTTATTCAACATGGACAATTCTGTCTTTTAAGAAGTTCTTTTCTTCAGTACATTGTATATCTTGTTCTTTTGGCCAAGTCTGCTTTTAAAGGAGTTCTCTTCAGTGTAAATTTGTGCCTCTTTTACCAATTGGCAGCCTGTTTTTTAAGGTGTTCATTTCTTCAGTATTATTGTTCCTCCTTTATTAAGCTATTGACTCTTTTAAAATGATTTTCCTCTGTGGGAGCAGAAACACAGAAGAAAAACAACAGCTTGATCACATGTGTCAATGGGGATATGACTGGGGTTATAAACCCTAAATGATCACCTTAGTGCAAATATCAATAATATGGAAATAGGTCTTAACCAAAGACACATGTAAAACCCAGTGGAATTGTGCATTGGATATGGGAGGAGAGGGGAGGGAAAGAACATGATTTTTGTAATCCTGGAAAAATGCTCTAAATTAACCAATTAAATAAAATTTAAGAAATTTTTTTAAGTGATTTTCCTATATCACTCTTATTTTTTCCCCAATTTTCTGTTACCTTTTGTATTTGATTTTTTAAAATCCCTTAATCCTTTTTTAGCAGCTCCATTAATTCTTTTTGGGCTCAAGAACAATTCATATTTTTCTTATAGGCTTTGAATGCAGCAGTATTGACTTTGCTGTCTTCTTCTGAGTTTGTGTTTTGGTCTTCCCTGTCGCCAAAATAATTTTCTATATTGAGTTTCTGTTGTTGTTGTTTTGCTCATTTTCCAGCCTTTTCCTTTTCTTTCAATTAAAAGAAAAACCTATCAATGTTGGGCTCTGTACCTGTGGTGAAAGGAGCACAGTTCCAAACTTCAGGTTATTTGAGCAGCTGCCTTCAGAACTTGGCTCTGCCCTTCACCCTGCCCCACCCCCATATTCATTTTTTTAAAGTGTCAGTAGTTGTAAAGCAAATTCAGTGGGCTGTCATGTTTAATATTGTATCTACCAAATCACTTAAGAAGCAAGTAAAAGAAATGAGATGGCTTTGCTTATTAGATGAATGTCTTCCCTCAGGAAAGCTAGAACAACTTCCAGAAGGTCCCTCAAGTTCATCTCCTTTCCATTTAGCATTGTCCCTGGTGCTTGCACCCATATCATGCCCAGCCTGATAAATCACCTTCACAAATAACCAGGTTCATCGAATCCTTTAGGGATTCAGTATTTAAAGAAGAAGTCTATTCTATGTTTAGTGTTGGAATGACAAGAGCTCAACATTGAACTTAATTTTTCCATAAATGAATTCCCCTGGGGAAATAAATTTAGCCACTAGCTTTTTCTGAGGTCAAGGATGAGTGCTATGAGAGTTCCTTGACGCATATGAAGAAAAGTTCAGCTAGTCTGCATATGACAGCTCTCAGGAACAAAATGTTCAAGCTTTCAGGAATGCTTGAGATATTGATGCACTGAGATGCTTCAACATTATTTACACCAGTCTGACAGAAACAACTAATTCTCTACTGTTTACCCTCCTGGGATCAGTACCATTATACAAGTAATCTTCAAATGGTTTTATTTTAATATACTTGTTCCAAAACATGACTGACTATGCCTTACTCTAGAAATCTACATCATGCTATAAAACATACTTGCTGGGGGAGGAATGAGAAAGAGGTATATTTTGTACAGCTCGTAGAGGCCATAAAGCAAGAAGAGGTCATGGAAAGTACTAGCCAATGAACAAATTTTACTATCAGGAATGATGAGCAGGATGATTTCAGAAAGAACTGGAAAGATCTACATGAACTGATGCAGAGTGAAATAAGCAGAGCCAGGAAAACATTATATCCAATAACTGATATATTATGGAACAGTCAAATGTGGTAGACTTTGTTACTAACAATGATACAATTATCCAGAACAATTCTCAGGGACTTATGAAAAGGAATGTTGGATAGTGAAGTAACTAGAGCAGCAGCTATGTATCACCATGAGAATCCTCTCTGACGAAGATTCAATTTAGAGGGGAGGATATGGGTAGTGGTGGGCAATACTTAAATTCTACTCTCATTGTAACTGGCTCAGAGAGGGGAAAATGAGTATACTCGGTGGTGTCTATCACCCTAATGAGAAGAAAAAGGGGAATAAGACAAGGGAAGGAAGAGGTAATTGGAGGGAGGGGGAATTGGGGGGTGGGGTGACAGAAATCAAAATACTGCTGAGGAGGAACAGAGTGAAAGGGAATAGAGCAGGATCTAAAGGGTACAACGGAGGATAAAACACAGTTAGTAATCATAATGCTGAATGTGAATGGAGTGAACTTACCCATAAATCAGAAGCAGAGAGCAGAGTGGATTAAAAAACAAAATCCTACTATATGTTGTTTACAAGAAACACATCTGAGGCAGGGTGACACACACAGGATCAATGTAAAAGGCTGGAGCAAAATTTATTGTGCATCATCTAAAGTAAAAAAAAAAAAGCAGGAGTAGCAGTCATGATACCAGACAAAGCCAAAGTAGAAATTGATCTGATTAAAGGAGATAAGGAAGGAAATTACATTTTACCAAAGAGTACTATAAACAATAAAGTAATATCATTACTAAACATTTATGCACCAAATGGGAAAGCAACTAGATTTCTAAAGGAAAAATTGAAGGAACTCAAGAAGGAAATAGATAGCAAGACCATACTAGTGGGGGATCTCAAACTTTCTCTTTCAGAACTAGGTAAATCAAAGCAAAAAATAAATAAGAAAGAAGTAAGGGAAGTAAATGAAATGCTAGAAAAATTAGAGTTAATAGATATATGGAGAAAGCTGAACAGGGATAAAAAAAAAGAATATACCTTCTTCTCATCAGTACATAGAACATATTCAAAGATTGACCATGTGCCAGGGCATAGAAATATTGCAAACAAATGCAGAAAAGCAGAAATAATAAATGGCACTTTTTCAAATCATAATGCAATAAAAATTATAATTAGTAAGGGTCCATGGAAAGGCAAATTTAAAATTAATTGGATCTAATTCTTCAAAACTGGTGAGTCAAAGAAGAAATCATAGAAACAATTACAGACTTCATTAAAAAGAATGACAATGAGGAGACAATATGGGATACAGCCAAAGTAGTCCTGAGGGGAAAATTTATATCTCTGAGTAGCTATACCAACAAAATAGAGAGAGAAGAAATCAATGAATTGGGCTTGTAACTTAAAAAATTAGAAATAGAACAAATTGAAAATCCCAGGTAAAAATTAAATTGGAAATCTGAAAAATTAAAGGTGAAATTAATAAAATTGAAAGTAAAAGAACTATTGAACTAATAAATAAGACCGGGTGCTGGTACTTTGAAAAAACAAATATAGTACTGGTTAAGCTAATAAAAAGAAAGATAGAAGAGAATCAAAGGGTGATCTCACCTCTAATGAAAAGGAAATTAAGGTAATTATTTTGTCCAATTACATGACAATAAATTGCAATCTAGGTGAAATGGATGAATATTTATAAAAATATAAATTGCCTAGATTAACAAAATAGGAATAGAATATTTAGGAATAGAAGGAAATAGAATATTTAAACAATCCCATCTCAGAAAAAGAAATTGAACAAGTCATTAAGGAACTTCCTAATAAAAAATGCCCAGGGCCAGATGGATTCACAGGTGAATTCTATCACACAGTTAAAGAACAACTAATCCCAATACTATACAAACTATTTGACAAAATAAGCAAAGAAGGAGTTTTACCAAATTCCTTTTATGATATAAATATGGTACTGATTCCAAAGCCAGGCAAACCAAAAACAGAAAAAGAAAACTACAGACCAATCTCCTTAATGAATGTAGATGCAAAAATCTTAAATAGAATACTAGCAAAAAGACTCCAGCAAGTTATAAGGATTATTCACTATGATCATGTGGGATTTATACCAGGAATGCAAGGCTGGTTTAATATTAGGAAAACCATCCACATAATTGACCATATCAATAATCAAATCAATAGAAACCATAGGATTCTCTCAATAGATGCAAGAAAAGCCTTTGACAAAATGCAACACTCATTTCTATAGAAAACACAAGAAATTATAGGGATAGAAGGGCCTTTCCTCAAAATAATAAACAGTATATATTTAAAACCATCAGCAAGTATCCTCTGAAATGGGGACAAGTTAGCAGCTTTCCCAATAAGATCAGGAGTGAAGCAAGGATACCCATATTATCTCTATTGTTTAATATAGTACTAGATAGAAATGCTAGCAATAGCAATTAGAGCAGAAAAAGAAATTGAAAGGTTTAAAGTAGGCAACAAGGAAACTGAACTATCACTCTTTGCAGATGATATGATGGTCTACTTAAAGAATCCCAGAAAATCAACTAGTGGAAATAATGAACAAGTTTAGCAAAGTTGCTGGGTACAAGATAAACTCACATAAATCATCAGAATTTCTATATATCCAGTAAAACTCAGCAGCAGGAGTTAGAAAGAGAAACTCCATTTAAAATCACCTTAGACAATATAAAATATTTAGGAATCTATCTGCCAAGACAAACACAGGTATTATATAAACACAACTACAAAATACTTTTCACAAAATTAGAACTAGATCTATATAATTAGAAAACCATTAATTACTCATGGGTAGGATGCGCTAATATAATAAAAATGACAATCCTACCCAAATTAATCTACTTATTCAGTGCCATACTTATCAAACTACCAAAAAACATTTTTTTCTAGAATTAGAAAAATTATAACAAAATTTATCTGGAAGAACAAAAGATCAAGAATATCAAGGGAAATAATGGGGAAAAAGTGAAGATGAGGGCCTAGCAGTACCAGTTCTTAAACTATACTATAAAGCAGTGGTCATCAAAACAATATGGTACTGGCTAAGAGACAGAAGGGTGGATCTATGTAATTTCCCAAATACACATAAGGAACTAGCAAAACTTACAAAAAATCAAGCCATTCCCCAGTTGACAAATATTCAAGGGTCATGAATAGGAAGTTTTCACATGAACAAATCAAAACTATCAATAAGCACATGAAAAAGTGTTCTAAATCCTTTCTGATTAGATAAATGCAAATTAAAATAATATATCAATACCACCTCACATCTAGTAGACTGACCAATATGGCAGCAAAGGAAAGTGATAAATATTGGAGAGTATAAGGCAAAATTGGGACACTAATACATTGCTGAAGGAGTTGTGAATTGGTCCAACCATTTTGAAGGACAATTTGGAACTATGCCCAAGGGGCGCTAAAAGACTGCCTGTCCTTTGACCCAGTCATACCACTGCTGGGTTTGTACCCCAAAGAGATAATAAGGAAAAAGACTTGTACAAGAATATTCATAGCTGCACTCTTTGTGGTGGCCAAAAATTGGAAAATGAGGGGATGCCCATCAATTGGGGAATAGCTGAACAAATTGTGGTATCTGTTGGTGATGGAATACTATTGTGCCCAAAGGAATAATGATTTGGAGAAATTCCATGGGAACTGGAATGACCTCCAGGAAGTGATGCAGAGCGAAAGGAGCAGAACCAGGAGAACAGTGTAAACAGAGACTGATACACTGTGGCACAATCAAACATAATGGATTTCTCTACTAGCAGCAATGCTATCCAGGACAATCCAGAGGAACTTATAAGAAAGAATGCTGTCTATATCCAGAGAAATAACTGTGGAAGCAGAAACACAGAAGAAAAACAACTGCTTGATCACATGGGTCGAGGGGATATGATTGAGGACATAGACTCTTAATGATCACCCTAGTGCAATTATCAATAATAAAGAAATGAGTCTTGATCAAAACCCAGTGGAATTGCACGTCACCTACAGAGGGAGGAGGGAAAGGAAAGGAGGGGAGGGATCATTTAATGGTTTTGATATGAGTTTCCAAGTTATCATCCTCAAATTCCTCATGTCATTCACATACCAATTAGATGCTGGGAACAGCCATCTTTACATTTAGTACTTTTTCTCCATGGCCTACTTTTTCAGGGTCTTTCTTGTAACTTCCCCTTTCCATTAATAAAAATTATCCAGATCAGAGAGGCCCACCACATTACTCTCCACACAGCTGCCAAGTGATCTTCCTAAAGGGCCTCTCTCTTTCCTACTCAGTAAACTCCAGGGGCTCCCTATTATTCCATGGAGACTGGAACGACCTCCAGGAAGTGATGCAGAGCGAAAGGAGCAGAACCAGGAAAACATTGTACACAGAGACTGATACATTGTGATACAATCTAAGGTAATGGACTTCTCCATTAGGGTCAATGCAATGTCCCTGAACAACTTGCAGGGATCTAAAAAATACTATCCACAAACAGAGGATAAACTGTGGGAGTAAAAACACCAATGAAAAGCAACTGCTTGACTACAGGGGCTGAGGGGAAATTAGCTTTGTTCTTAATTTTTAATTTACATTTTGTCTTTTCTATTCTACATGACTATTAATATTGTAGATATATATTCTATAAATAAATGTGTGTATATTGGGGCGCATGACCCTCCGAGAACGTGAGGTCCCCTTTGATGCTCGTAAGAGAGGTTCAGATGAAGCCGTCCTCTGACCAGCACAACATCTGCATGCATCTTTGCATTGTAACTTTTCATTCAGTTCTCTGACCAGAGTATCGGTTTGAGGAACTGTATTGGTGTTGCCAAAAGGGAAATTGTGGTCTAGGTGAAAGAGTCATGACCCAAATAGCACCAGCAGAAGCCATCCAGACTCCCTTCTTGGGAGTGAAAGTTCAGGAGAGAAAAGAAACTCAAGCTGGAAGAAGAGCTTACAGAGATAGACTACTTGCTTGCTCACCTGTAGAGCTAAACTCTGTTTTACAGAGGATGAAACTGAGGCCCAGAGCTTGTCATGCTTTTTGTAAGCATTCTCATTCGTTCTTTAACAGGGATGTGAAAGATATTCTAGCAGTGCCGTTGTGGGAGGAAAAGCCTGGAAACAAAGTAGGTGCCTATTATTGATGAATGGCCCAACAAACTGTATGTAGAATGTAGGTGGATAGTGAGTGTGTTGAGCTTGGAGTCAGGGAGACCTGAATTCAAATCCTACACACTGTGACCCAAAACAAGCCATTTCACTTCTGTCTGCCTCAGTTTCCTCAACTGTAAAATGGGGGAGAGGGAGAATCCCCCCTCCAATTTTTTAAAGTCAAAATTGTTTTTACATGTAAATGAGGAAAAATAAAATATTATTAAAAAGTCCAAAAAAAAATAACAATTCCCTCCCAGAGGGCTATTGAGAAGACCAAATGAGACAACATTTGTAAAGCCCTTTGTAAATCTCAAAGTGTTCTATAACTGCTCATTGTTATGAATGTAATAGGATATTACGAAGCAAGAGGAAATGACAAATAGGAGGAATTCAGAAAAACACAGAAAAGTTTGTAAGAAATGATAGAGTGAAGGCAATTGAATTGGGGGACACTGTTGACAATGCCTACAATCAGGACATGAAGAAAACAGGAAGAGGAAGCTGAGTGCTGAGCAATGGTCATGGCCAATCTTGACCCCAAAAGAGAGATAAGGAAGTGCCTGCTTCTTCTCTCTCTCCTTGCAGTGGAGAGAGGTGAGACCGTGGGGATAAATGTGATGTCCGTGGCTAGACAGTCCCTGGGTCACCTGCATCGACGTGACTGTCTTTCTCTCTTTCAGAAGAGGCTTTTGGGTGCTGGGGCAGGGCCATTTACCTAGACGCTGATAAGATGGAAAAACAAGGCATCCATGAAATGGGAGGGAAAGCCTGGCTGAGCAACTTGCCAAGACTGAACCGAGTTTTGGGTAAAGCATTCCCTCTCTCTGGGCCTCAGCTTCCTCTTCTGGAAGTAGAGTTGGGGCTTGACCTCTAAGACGCCTCCCACCTCAAAATGCTATGAGCTGAGAAAGCTGCCCCCACTAGCATCATTGCACAAAAAGGGATCCACCAAAGCAGGTGTTGGGCACCTACCATAGTATGTACCAGGCAACAGGAAGCAGCAGGTTTTCTTGAACTTATTAACAGTGTTGGGGTGTAGATGAGAGGTAACATGTTCCAGTGTATAGACAGCCAGCCTCACAGTCAGGAAGGCTTGAGTTCAAGTCCTGCCTTTGTCATATCCTGCCTATGGAGTGACCCCAGACAAGATGATTAACCTCAGTGCCTCCGACACTGAACTGTCTGAGATCAAGCTATAGAAGAGACGCTATTTACAATGGCAATTGCGAATTCCTCCCCAGTGGAAAGTCTTCCCCAGACCAAAAAGAACCAAAATGAAGCAAGACTTTGGACCAAGGTGCCCCAACAGAAAGCTGGTCACTGTGAGGTTGATAGGACATGTGCTATTATCTCTATTTTAAGTCCTCCAAAGGACCTGGGATCTCCTCCATTTGGAACTTTCCTCCAACTCTGCAGATCCCAGCCATGAGATCACCACAGAGGGTCCCTTCAGCATTCCATTTGGACACTTTTCTCTATCCCTTGTGCTACTTTGAGGTTACCAGGGAGCACTCTGGATAGCCTTCTGTCATCTTTGTCATTATTCACTCTCACCCTTTGGATAGACTATCTTTTCTTCCTGTCATCCAAATCTGTACTCATGTTTTTCTTTGGGAAAAGAATTCTATTTCACATAGTCTAGATTGTACAGATCTCTCTGTCTGTCTGTCTGTCCCTCCCTCTCTCTCCCCCCCCCACCTCCCTCTTACACACAGAGACATAGACACACATCCCTCCTTCCTTCATTCATTTCTATACATCCCCTACCCTTACCCATTCAGTCTTCCAGCTCTTAGAAAGAGAGAGAATGGCAATGAAAGGAAGGAATTGTAAAAATAGGCTCGAATCCAGGACACCAATCCCCAGAATCCTTTGCTCCACTTCCCCAGAGTGCTTTGTAATCACACTGAATTCTCTCCTGGGCAAGAACACAAATGATTATTTAAAGGAGTTCTCCGCCTACTGAGGGGTCTTTTTGGACTTCCGTTTTGGAGCAGACCCGTCTCTTTCATGATGTGAGATTATCTTGTCTAGGCCTCTCTGGCCTAGGCACGTGTTTTCTTATCCTGTATTTTCCTTAATCCTTAATCTTTAATAAACCTCATAAAATATAATACTCCTTACAGAGAGAAACTAATTTCTACCTGCCTCCGTCTCCCTAAATTTTAGTCTTTACGGAATGGAATTTAGAAGCAGCATTCTGGGGCAAACTGTACCCCATTAGAAGTAGGGAATTTGAGTTCACATTCAGTGCCCTCCTTACTTCCCCTAACCCCAAGGCTGTAAGCGTGGTCTCATTCGTGGGAAGAATGCTTGATCTGAACTCAGCACCTGGGTTTAAATTCTGCCTCTGATCCTTATTATCTATGTAACTGGCCAAATCAGTTGCATTCTCTGCCTCTTCGTTTCTTTCTCTGAAAAATTAAGGGAATTGGACTGCATGATGACATCTAAAGCTGTTGAGTCCAAACTCTTGGGTCTCTGGTCCTTGATAGTCTGCTTATACCAAGGTCTCTACTGCTCTGGGAGAAGCAGCTTGGCACACAGGCAAAAGCCCCCAGAGCGACCGATTCATCTTTTAACACAGCCAACAAATTCTCGCTGTGTATAAAATGACTTTAAAAAATTGGAGGGGGGATTCTCCCTCTCCCCTGGGAGACATAGACACACATCCCTCCTTCCTTCATTTCTATACATGAGCGAGGAGTCCAGGGGGCACCCCTAGCAGATGCAGTAAGCCTTGGTAACAGTCGTGCCCACCCCCTGGAGACAGAACTGAACGGTCTGGGGGCAGCAGCCAGAGCAAACTGGAGGCCAGGCTGTGAAGGTCCATGGTGTGCCCGGGGTGTGTGGAGCGTTTGGGATCAGGCGCAGGGAAGAGGAGGGAAGCCCTTTCTACCCTAGGGTGGCTACTCTTCAGGTAGATATTCTGATCCGTAGGAGAAGAAACCCACCCAAATCCCCCAACTGTGACCATCCATCCTGGCCCCGGAGAGAGGGTGAGGAAGTGCACATTCTCCCTCCTTGGCGACGTGGGGGAGTGCAGGTACAGCCTGGCACACGCTGGCCTGTTCTGGCTCCGTGTGGAGGAGGGAAGGCTCGGGGAGGCTGGAGTCCGCAGAGAAGTCAACGTGACGTAAAAGCAGAAGGCACCACTGATGATGCTAAATAAAGAAGTGGACGTTAGGGGATGGGATGGGGTGGGCGCCTCTTCTCCCCCAACCAGGGACACGGGGAAGGTTTCCGCCAGAGAATTTCAGGGCCTGACTAATAAAGCCAAGCCTGAATATGTGTTTGGACCCTCTCCAAGGACAGCTTGCCATTTTACAGGCTGGGAGGCCTTAGGTAGGTCGTGTCTTCCTTCTGAGCCTCCGTAGAGAGGCTCAGACGAGACGATGGGTCTACTTCACACTATACATGCATGAGGCACGGCCTCAAAATGCCTCCATTGGGCCACCCTATCGGGGTCTCCTACGAAGCCTGGTCAAGCCCAGGGCCTGGCCTGCATTTGTGCCTTTTACGGATCTGAACAAGGGCACCACTTCCTCCCCCACACACTTGGAGTGCTAAGAGGCCACTGCTTGAAGGACCTTCTTGTCCAGTCATCTCACTAGTGCATTTTGCAGCAGAAAGGAGATCAAGGAACTGACTGTGCATCCTCAGCACCGAGCTCGGCGCTTTGGACAAACAGCCAGAGACGAGAATCAAAGGGCAAGTGCGGAGAGGGAAGGGAGTGCCTGGGATTGTTGTGTCTCTCCTGGAAGCAGGGGCGTCTTGCCCTAGCGGGGGAAGCTCCCGATTGGAGAAAGCCAACCAAACATTTGGCAGTCATCGATCGCCAAAGTATCAGCAGCAGGAGGCCGCCCCACTTTTCTGCACCTCCCTGTTAATCACGTGGTCCCAAAGATGTAGTCTGCTGCAGAGAATCACGGATGAGTTTTCTCATCTCTGTCAAGGTAACCAGACTTGCGAAGGCATTCTGCAAAAAACGTTTGTGGTGAGGACCAGGGAGACAAATGGGCATAGGCGGCATGGGATGGCACGCTCTGCTGCCGGTGGACATGCCTGGTCCAGCTTCAGTGTCCACGTGCCATGGGGCTGGCCATCTGAGCTGTGAAAGAAAACGTGAGGCACCCCCAGAGTTAAGATGACAGAGCATGAAGGGAAGTCAGAGGCAAAGCTTAGGAAGAAACGTTGAGCTGGTGCAGGGCACCACTCCCAGCAAGGCTAGTGGCGATGGGATTATGCCACCCTTCCCGCCAATGCCCACCCCAATGGGCACCATGAGTTCCTACTGATGTTACCCCGGCTACAGAACCCAGGGGAATGGACATCCCAGAGCAAGAGAGGCTGGCTGCCAGCCAGAGAGCCATCAGGATCCACCCTGTGAATGGAAGTTCTTCAGGTCATCCCAAGCTGGGTGTTGGAGGTCTGTGGTTAAAAGTGCCAGAACTTCTTGCCAGAAGGGCGGGTGTGGATTCTTGGGCCACAGCGTTTTATGAAGACTGCCCACACCAGGGCAAGGCCAGCCTCAGGGAGGAAGCTTCAGGCCTTCTCAGGAGTGAGGTATCCAGCACCATCTTGGCTAATAATCCCTTGGTCTTGGCCTCTGCTTCACTGCCCCGTTCCTTCAGAGGAAGCTCAAATGGCATGATCTCAAGGTTCTTCACTATGCAGGTCCCCCTCCATAGAGCAATGTCTTGTCCAGCCTATCAGCGTCCTTTCTGAAAGAGGGTGTCCCGAAGCAAACACGTCTCTGGGTGTAGGGGCTCCTGGAGGACAGGGGTGGTTTCAGTTTTGTCTCGCCTCTCCCCAGCATGCACCACTGGGACTGGCACACGGGTTGAATTGCATCACTCTGGAATATCCACCACTTCCGTGGAAGGAGGGCCTCCTCTCCTTTTATGGCAGACAGAAACACAGACATCAAGGCCCACTGCCACCAGTGAAATTCCGCTGTCTCCCGAGATCTGTAAGCAAGTTTCCCTTTGGTCCAGCTCTCTGGAAGCGAGGCAAAGTTTACCGAGTGTCCACAGGTCACCAGATCCCAAGAAGACATCCACTTCTCCAACAGGATTTACCCACTCGCTTCACCACTGCCCTTCACAGTGGGTGTTGAATACCCCAAGGCTCTGGCCTGCTCAAGCCCTCCTTCCCTACACCCCAAGCCCCAGGCCATCCTCAGTCTATCCTTCTCTATGGGCTCCTGCCCAGTTGCCGATAAATACCCCCAGGTCTGGGCAATATAATATTCTTTTAAAGGCCTCCCCTTCACCCCTTCAGCCAGGGCACTGCGCTTTGTAAGCAGGGCTTCCAGAGTGGAAGAAAGTCAGACATAGCCACAGCTTGTCTCGATTTTAGGAAGGTATCTGACAATCTACTTTGACAAGCATTGATTGAACACCTCCTGAGTGCCAGGCACTGTCCTAGGCTAAAAAGTGGAACAATCGCTGATCTTTAGACTACTTTAGGCTGCAGCCGACTGGCCTAGAAAGATCGCTGCCTCTGGCACTGAAAGGTCTGAGGCCCAACTCCAACTCAGAACCCGACTCCTAGCGTGACTTTGGGCACGTCGCTAAATAGGGATGTCTGTGTCTCCATCTGCCCCCAAAAGGGCCTCACTTGGCCTCGGTGGACCCTCCCAGCTCTGGGTTCAGAGTCCTAAGAGCCTGCAGTCTATATAATAGATATGCATCCTCTCGAGGAAGGAGACACGTTAAAAGCTACCTGGGGCACACACGGGGCAGATGAGGAAATCCACCTGGTAGAGGGATGAGCTCCTGTGGGCACCAGGCTGTGCTTCAAGGTAGAGAAGAGGGAAGGGGTCTTCAGGCCTGATGAATGGCCCAAGCCAAGGCACCACGATGGGACGTAGAAGGTACAATATAAGGGACAGAAACACCACCATTTCCTAACCCAGGATCCTGTGGCGCAGGCTGGGTTAGCACTTCCCAAGGCTCAGCATGACTCGGCTTAGGCTAGTTCTTTGCCCAAGTGGAAAACACAAAGCTTGAAGTTCTGGGAGATCGGCTTGGTTTGAGGAGCTGACACAGCCCCCTGGCCACCTGCCTGCAGAAGGCCCGATCTGGCTATGCTGATGACTCTTGGATCTATCGTCCAGCCCTAAGCATCCCTCATGGCCAGGCCTGTGTCTGCCTATTAAATCTCTTGAACTGGATATCCAATGTCTCAAACTCAAATGTCTAAAATGGAACTCATTACCCATCCCGCCAAACCCCTCTCTATTCATACCTCCTCTGTCCCTCAGACTCCCAGCCCGAGCCATCCTGGCCTCCACACTCTCACCCCCATATCCAAGCAGTTGCCAAGGCCCACTGAGTACATCTTTGCAGCATCCTCAAAAATGCCCCCTTCAGTAATGCATACCCTCATCATCTCATGCCAGGGCTACCGCAAAGGGGGGGCGGGGATCTACCTTGGATTTCTCCCCATTTCAGAGCATTCCATGAACTGATTTTCCTAAAGTTCAGGTCTTACATCACTCTTATTCAATAAACATCAGTGCTCCCCATCGCCTCCAAAATCAAATTGAAAAACTTGTTAGTCTTGTAAAACTTCATGAAGTGTCCCCTTCCCAGCTTTCCAGTCTTCATCCACCTTCCTCCTCTCCATGAACCTTGGATCCAGAGACCTCAGCCTTTGAGCTGTCCCTCACTAGACCCTCTGTGTGCTGTCTCTGGGTCTTTTCTCCCGACACCCCCCAGCCTGGATTAATCTCTATCCTCACCTTTGCTTCCTGGCTGCCTTTAGGCCTCCCCCTCCAAGAAGATCTCCAGTATCCCTCACTGTTTGCACAGTGAGCTTCTTGCTGCTCCCCAGTTAGACAGCAAGCTCCTGGAGGCCAGGACTGTACTTTGCATTTCTTTATAGCCCCCATGCTTAATACACAGGGGCTGCAGTTCCTTCCTTCCCTTAACATCCCCTTTCCTGTCACATCTTAAGTCAAGCTTCTTTTGTTAACTGACAGGTGCCAAAGGGCACCGAGGATCAGGCCAGTCAGGCCTCTCCAACACAGGGCACCTTGGAGTGAATGCCACCTGGGGACTAAGCTGGATCCATACTACAATGGGCTTCGAGGGCCAGCATGCTCAGAACTTTAACCTAGAAAATAGGGAGTCACTGGCACCTTCTGAGCAGGGGCCAGACTTGGGCATTGTGAACTTTAAAATTACTCCACTCTGCTTAGACAGTACTTTAGGGGAAGATAAAGTTGTAATCTCCTGATTGTACAATGAAGGTACTTGGTTCTCACCTTATAGTGAAGCTAGAACTTTAAGCTAAGCCTATTTTTAGACCTAAATACAAAAAGATGTTAAGTACTGTAAAAATAGACTTGAATCCAGGACTTCAATCCCCAGATTCCTTGCTCCACTTCCCCAGAATGCTTTGTAATATCACTGAATTCTCACCTGGGCCGAGATCGAGAAGGGGTATTTAACCTGATTGGAAAGGCTTTTGCGGCCTTTTCCTGTTTCCACTTGCAAGCAGACGTGGCTCTTTTCATAATGTAAGTGAGGTTGTCTAGGCCCCTGGGCCTAGACACATGCTTTCTTATCCTGCATTTTCTTTAATCCTTAATCTTCAATAAACCTCTAAAAATATAATACTCCTTGCAGAGAGAAACTAATTTCTACCTGCCTCAAGTTCCCCTAAATTTTAATCTTTACAGTACCTATGAAGGTTAAATTAATCACAAAAAGGTCAAGTAATTAACAAAAGGTGAACTTAACAAAGAAGTGTTAAGTAACTCAAAAATCTAATCAAAGAAGGTGAAAACTACAAGTATGGGCAGTCCTGGAGAAAGCCTTTGATGTGATTGGTAGACGTGAAAATTTAGAGGAGGAGACACAAGAGTGAAAGGTCTATAAAAGAGGATGAAAAGTTCAGATTGGGACATTCATTTATTTGGAGAATATACATTTGTTCGGACATTCTGAGCACTGACTCAGAGGAGTGACTGGAAGACCAACTCCCAGACTTCTTTAAGACTGTCACTGTTGGTGAGTGAAAGCTGACTTAATAACCCTGTCTTTCTGGAGGCGTGAAGCCTCCTTGAAACTCTCTCCCCCTGGCTGAGACTTAGAAATTCTAAATAGAAACCAGTTTTACCTCTCTCTTCTCCTTAATTCCTTCTCTCTCTGTGACTTCTTGGCCGGCGAGAAGCCACAAGGTAAGAAGATAGAAAAGGGATAGAAGTTTCGGATTCCGCAAGGAGCATGGCGGAGCCAAGTTAGAGATATGAGATGGCAGAAATGAGTCAGAAAACCAGGCCTTATTGATTATAATGGAGCCACAGCAGAACCCCGATCAGTGGACTTCTCAGAAAGGCTAATTCCCGTCCAATGATCCAAATTGGATCCAAAAGGTTGGAGACATGATAGAGAAAAGAAAAAGGTCCCAGGTGAGAGAGATAGAGAAGGAAAGGAAAGCTCCAGGAAAGACAGACATCAGTGAGAGCTAAGATCCTAAGATGAGAGAGAGAGAGAGAGAGAGAGAGAGAGAGAGAGAGAGAGAGAGAGAGAGAGAGAGAGAGAGAGAGAGAGAGAGAGAGAGAGAGAGAGAGAGAGAGAGAGAGAGAGATTGCTATGGCTCTGCTTTTAATCTCTTTGATATGCAAATATACACAATACATAGGGATGATTGTCATTGGTTAACGACAAGGTATAGGTGTGGTTTATCTTAGCCAGGTGAACACAAAGAAACCTGTTTTCCAGCGTAACCTGGGGGAAGCTGGGATCAAGGGTCAGAGGCTTTTACTAGCCATGCACAAGACTGAGCATGCTCTCTTCTAAGCCAATCTTTACATTCAGTTTCCCTTGTCCATAGCTAGGGGTGGACTACTACACTCTCTATTAATTAAAATCACCATAATTTCCAGCTGACTTGGGTATTTTATTATTTGGGGTTTTCCCTAGTGACCAATTAATTTAGATTTTTAAGTCACAACACTAAAATTACCCATTACAGCATTACAAAGTCAATGGAGGATGGTTGAGCCTGGGAGAACAAGTGAGGTGATGGGAATCAGAAATAAGGTGCTGTGAAGAGGTTAAAAGCCAGGAGAAGGGTCTGGAGGTACAAGCTACTAGACTAGCAGGGAGGTAGAGGGATGATGATGAAGAAGGGTCAAGAGTAAAAGCTGCCAGGCTCTCATGGTTACCCTTCTACCCTCAGCCCCTTTTCTGCCCCCTGAGCCAAACACCCATTCCTCAGTGAGCAAACACCCCTGTCTTGAGGGGCTCAGGCCTCTGCTAGGCATCACTGCTATACCACATTCCCTGCCCTTCTGGCCCTGTTCTGGGGTCTCAATACTCTCTGAGTTCCCCCACCCAGTTTCAACATTATCTCTATGTGAATTGCCCAGATTGATATGGATGACCCTTCCCCTTGCCTCTGTTTACTAGCCATCTCAACCTTTGTCTCATAGGAATCACTTACTTGGCATGTTCAAAATGAAACTCATTCCCTCACCATTCTTCCCCTTTCCTAACTTCCCTCCTTCTGTTGAGGGCATCTTGCTTTGAGAGTGGCATCTTGAATCATCTTGAGGATTGTTGCCCATGGTCAGTCCCCAAGGGGAGCCAAGCTCACAGAGGAGATCCTGCAGATAAGACCATCTCAACTTGAGTGCTAGATCGAAAAGCTTACTCTATGTTCAGGGAGACCAGGTGCTAGCCTCCTTATTCTCTCTCATGTTCACAGAGCTAAGCTATTAATCAAGATAAACCATGAATTATTGACCACAGCCATCTTTGAGGGGAGAACATCAAATGAATGAAAAGAATGCTGATGGAGAAAAGGAGGAAGGCACACAGGCTTGTAAGATAACAAAAGGTGCATGATTTTATTCTGGAACAAAGTGTATTAATTCCATCCTCTCCATAATCTCTTCCTCTCCCACCCTGGCCCTCCCTCTCCCTCAAGATAACAGCAATACATTGTTTAACAAACTGAAGACAAATGAATACAAGAAAACAGGTAGGTCTCCAAGGCAAATAGTATCAAGGGGTGGGTAAGGAAGCTCTTTGGTTACACTGCTCTCCCCACATTTTTTTATGCTTGGTCCTCTTCAATTAAGCCCCTTCTCCAACTTCATGATCCCATCCTGGGAATTCTGGCCAGGATCCTCACCTGCCTACCTGCCTCTCTTCTCAGAGTTGAAAGGGTTTGGGTGATGTGCTTCTACTCTTGGAATCCAACCTGCTGGGGATTCTTGTGGTTCAGGTCAGGTCAGCTGGAGGGGAGGCTCCACTGGCCCTCTTTATACACACATCGGTTACTGCTCCCTTTAGGCACTTTGGTCATAGAGAAAGTAACAGAAGAGGAAGTCTGTAAAAGAACTAATTTGAGGTCTTTAGTCTGGATAGTCACCCAATCACTGAAGTACCAGAGGGCAGAACAGACAAGCTATAGTGGTGGGTTACTCAGCGCTTGGCTCAGTGGTTGCTGGCTTGAACCAAACAGAAAAGTAATAAACCACTGGTCTAAAAGAGACAAGAATTAACAGGAATTTCAAGCAGAGTCAACTATAGATGCCTCAAAGGAAAATCAAGTGAAAAGGCCATTCACAAAAAGGTAACAAAAATAAAAAGATTCTTCTTGCAATGCCGATAAGATGCATGCCTGGAACACTAAAAAAGGCATTTGTCGACTCTACCTTCCCTTGAAATAAACCTTAGGTATTAATGAGCTACCAGTGAGAAAAAAGGGATGCTGCCACCACCACACCACAAAACTGAACAAACTCAGATGAGCAGCCCAAGCTCCAGACTTCCCAGAGTGTCAAACTAAAAACAGCCCTGACTGTTAATAAGGAGGGGCTTGAGGGGGCTCTTGTCATCCAACTAAGGAAATCCTATTGGGCAGAAAAGGCCAAGAGAACAGCAGCTCCCAAAGAGGTTGGGAGGGTACATGGTGTTCAAAACAAAATCAATATTGGGTTTGGCCGGCAAAGCAGAGACAGAGCATGACCTTCTGGAGCCTAAGAGAGAGGTGCATGCGATAACAGCAGTGACTTTTAAAGATATCAGCATTCCGACCAAGACAAAAAGAAAGGACCCCTCGAAACGGGGGCGGCATTTTCAAAAGGGAAAGGAAATAAACTCCCAACACTGAGATTCAATCACTTTCACAGTTCACCTACATCAGGTTTTCTAAAGAAATGTAGCATACACCATGCTCCAATGTTCTGGGCCATGACCCCATCAACCCATCTTTTAAGGGAACTGTACACTATTGCCCCAAAGGCAAAACAAATAAGCATATGATCAAGCACACCCTTGTATACTTACTAAGAGGTCTTTAAATAAGGGGCATACTTCAAGTTAAAAGAATAAAAACATAACACAATGTAGTAGGCTAAGAATGCCTCAATGACTCAAGTCGCTAATGTATGTCAAATACTGAGCAAATGTACCCACCTTGAAAACATACAAAACAAAAAATACAGGGAAGTTAGTCACACTTCAGCCAGAGCAGCTCTTTTCATCATCAACTACTTGGCAAGTGATGAGGACTCCCCTAAAAACATGGGATACCCAAGCTCATCTCTGCCCATGAGTCTCATATGCCTCTTGTGGGGAATGCCCAATATTTTCATATAAAAAACATTAAAGAAGTTGGGCTCCAGGAAGAAGCAATGAGAAGAGCAGTCTCTAAATACATCCAAACAAGATTTTTGCTTCTAGGTAAAACGTCTTCCTTTGTCCACTGGCAGAATGTATTTTCTTTGGAGTGAATAAGAACTATTTCTTGCTCCCATATCAATGATCACTGTTTAACACATAGTGGGCAATTCAAAGGTTTATCTAACATATACCGAAGACAAATCTGATGGTGTCCAACAAGGTTTGGTTTGGTTTTTTTATACATTACAGAGTGCTGAGAGGGGACTGAGAAGTTGTCCAGTCTGAGGCTTCCTGAGCCTGTCTCCTTACCTAGAGAGAACAAGGGACTATTCTAAATGGTCTCTAAGGACCTTCGAATTCTACAAGTTCATCAGTCTCCTTCAGTGCTCTTTCATAAAAACATAAAATGTGGTGGAATGTATCACTTGACTTTATTCTCCTTTGTTGTAATGAACATGAATGGTGACACTTGATTTTTAAGACTATTCTGATAAGCAATTCTTGAAAAGTACCTACCCACTTATTATTTACTTGGTTTCTTCATAAACTTTCAGCCTACAGCTATGTGGCAGGGGAAAAAAAAACCTAAAACCTAATCCTCATAAAAACTGTAAAAGAAGTTCAATGTTATGTTTTCTATGATTTCCCCCAAACTACATTTTCCACTTTTCAGTAACCTGCACTAATTAGAAAATTTTTTAATCAGATCCTCTGACCAGACCTGATTTTGTCCAACTACACACAGAGAGGCTGGTCTTCTTCTAACTCTAGCAGTAAGCTGATGAATGAACATGCCAGCACATTCCCGACCTCTGCCACCTCTCAGTCCAGGACACTAGTGGTCAGATGCTGTCAGAGGAATATGCCTAACACCACAGGGATGAGGTGCTTCCCTGGGAGAATGAGTCCACAGGGGCTAAGAACTGGACAAATATACCAGAAAACAGACTGGGCACCTCGTATCCTCAAATATTCAAGCTTACCTCCAAAGGAACGTACAGATATATATATATACACACACACACACATATATATGTCTGTGTGTGTGAGCCAATGTATACTCTTACACACACACATACACATATGAGAATCATTTAACAATACTTTAAGAACTAAAAGTGCTGGTGGCATTGAATTCAAATACTCCCTCCATTTGCTGTTTGTTCAACAAATATATATACACACACACATATATACATATATATTTGTTCAACAAAATACACATATATGCATATATATCTGTAATAAAACTTTAAAATGTCTAAGGTGCTTGACTTTTGCATCGTAGAGTTAGTTCAATGAAATGATTGACCATCTGTTAACTTTTGGTAGCAACCCAGGCTGTGGGTTACCTTCCAGGAGGCAATGAACCTTGTTAATTTCGGAAATGTGGCATCTGTGGGGCTGGGGCGCCCTCTACAGGTGAAGAGGAGGACACGCTTGTGAGCTGCCCCCCATGCATCTTCTCATTGACCCGCAGCTCACAGCCATCCCGGAGCATGCGCACTGCGATGCGGGCGATGTTCTTGGAGTCGTCAAGGCCGCTGTGGGGCCGGCCGTCATAACTCATCCCCAGCTTTTCAAGCATGATGGTCAGCTTGGTCTGGTTCCGAGGAACCTGGGAACAAAGCACATTGGATTATTTGCCACATGCTTAAAGGGCTCACTCCAAAAGAACACCTGGAACAATTTAAAACTCTAGAATGCTATCTTGATCCCCGCACGTAAATCTGAGGCCAGTTGGGCCTAGGACCTTCCTCAGCCTGTAAAGTTTCTTAGGTGGGAAACAAAGAAACACAAGCAAATAGGCACAGAATACATCCAAGCTTTGGGCATTAGCCAAAACCTTCAACAAATTCATTTCAACCAATAGTTATTCCAGGGAATGAGATGTTCCAAATAGCTAAGTTTATATATTTATGAAGCAGCAAGACAAAAAGAGCCCTTGGGCTTCATGGGGGCCTAAAAACACCAAACTAAAACAGAATGAGGTATTGGACACATCCTCCTTAAGAAGAATTTGTAGAGAACTACGGATGAGAATTACACCAAATGGGAAGGGATAGAAAAAGGGCAATCTGTATGGGCAGAGGAAGAACCTGCGCTGACCCGATCAGAAAAGCCCCCATGTACACCAAATAGAAAGTCTTCTAAAATGCCCTGGGTATACATTAGAGCACAGTAGCACCTCACACCCATTAAAGCAGGCGGTGGAAAATTTAAACAAAAAACAACAGCAAAAACTCAATGCTGCTGGACAGGTGATTTCAATACATTACTCATACAGTAATAATGGTATTGCATGGTGGTAGAATCTTTGCAGAAGGAAATCTGACAGAATTCTTCAAAAAGTAAGAATTCATCCTATCAATCTCCACCCCCATTTAAGCCAATCATTTCACTGATGGGAATATATCTCAAAAGAACAATTAAAAATGCATTTTATAAAAATACTTGCAGGCGTAAATGAGAGGGAACAAGTAGTAGAACACTCAATAGCATTATATTTGCCAAGGTTATGGGGCACTGTAAACACAATGACAAACACAGGAAGGCACAGGCTGGCACCGTGCCAGGTCCTTTGGAAAGAACCCAACTACACTGAGCTGTGTAGTATCTGTTGGATTGGGACGGTCAAGCAATGTCTCCAACATCATCAATTCAAATGTTCAAATGACAGTTCTACCCCAGAAGGAAAACTGATCCTAAGAAAAACAGGGTCTAAGATCTGAATTCTTCCCAGATCTCCAGAGGAAATAATGTGAAGGATAATCTCAATATCAAATCCCAGGGAGAGAAGCTGCACCTGCATGGGGAATCTGGTTGGAAGGACGGAGGAGAGGAATCTGTACGAGCCAGCTCCCCTGGTCCGAAGTGCTAAGGAGACTCAAAGAACCCAGAAAGGCCCTGAGCCAGCATATGCCCGCTCTCCTTACCAGCCAGCCACTCAAGACCAAGCGCAGCTCCTGAGGACATCCCCAACAAACAGTGGCACTCACCGCCTCACCAGACTGTCAAAAGCAGGAGGAGGGAAAGCCAAAGGTGATGAAATGGATCCTTCCTGGCTCTCCTCACCAGCAGCACCAGTTGCTACCAGCACTACCAAGACCCTGCCTTTAGGGCTCAGGAAAACTACAGAAAGGGATGTACTGAAGTACAACCCCTGGGGAGTTGAGCCAGGAAGGTAAGACACAAAAAAATGAATTCATGATGAGGTAATGGGTGTGTTATACACACCCAATCTCTAACAGGAACAACAGTAACTTCTTTCTTTTTGAATGGGGCTAAATCAAGGGCAAGTGAACAGGACTGGAGCCAGACATCCATAACAACAGTCAAATCCAGTCCCGAGTCAGCCATGCCAAGAGCCAAAGGGCCCCAACATCCAGTTGCTGAATGCCTTTTTGGAGTCTGGTTTTTGAAGAGGACATTTACAGTAACAGGTCACCTGGTGACCCTGAAACTAAAATGGCCCCATGAGCTGACAAGAAAATGAAGGCAGCATCTGATAATTCCACTCCCATTCCCCATCCTCCCCTTGTCTCCCAGGGCAGGAACCTGGAAGACTCTGAAGCATCTGAGGCAGGCATCCATGGAGTAACAGGAGCTAGGCTGAAGACTATGGGGGATCAATGCTCCATATGCTCAAACTATAATCTATTCCCTTTTACTCCCCACACTTTCCATCCTGAAGTCACCACTCTGTCTGGGCAGCCAAAGCACAGAAGGGAGGGCCATGGTGGCTAGAGCAGCTCACTTGCTTCCAATCTGGGAAATGAAAAGTAATGTCTGAGGACATATCAGGCAGATAACCACGAGCCATTTCTGCAGAGGGAATGGACAAAGGACTTCCATGACATAAGTATGGGGCATAACAAGTCTGTTAACATCAATATCATCACTGTTTAACAAAATAAACAAATATTACCTTGTAAAAGTTTCCATATGACTTTCGAATATTGATCCACTTTTTGGCAAAAGAAGGGTATCTGAGCCTGCTGATTTGACACTGAATATTCAGGAACTTACTCATATCCCATGAACTTGGAGGGGAGGGGGGAAAAAAAGGAGAAGGTAAATGCTATACTAGAATTACAACTGATTCTTTTCAATTATTCTGATTTGCACTGGCTCTGCTCACTTTTACTTAAAGACTTATCCTTTTTTCTTTTACAATTAACTAGTCATTATCACTAACTTACAAAAATGCGCACTTCTTTACGTGTAACAATCAGTTCTTTTCTCCTCCCTCCCCGCCATAAACCCCAGCTCCCATGAAAACCAACTAAAAGATGGCAGAGTCCAGTGGGATGGGGTTGGAGGCAACAATCTCCTGTAGGCCATGCCCAACCATCAGTCACCCAGTGCCCCCACATACACACCTGGAGAGCAGCTAGACCTACCATGCAACGGTCCTGAGGCTGACCTTGCTTTCATTAAGCACAGGACAGAACATAGGTTTCATGGCTGTTATACATCAGCTTTAACACAAAATGGACACCCATCACTCATTTGTACTGAGATGACAGAATTAAAAGTATATTTCTGCTTATTGTTTTAAAAAAAAAGGGAACAGTCAAAAAAAAGAAACCCTCCTCATTCACTCTTCTTAGGGAACATGAAGGCCTTTCCAAGGAGACCCTTTATTTCCCACTGCAGCTCACTCTACTCCCTGATCAGCTCTCGCCCCATCCGCCAGCAAGGGGCCAATCAGTGCACCCAAGAGCTCCAGGGAAGCTTTTGGAACCCCTTTCACTCCTCTGGGACACTAGAAGGGCCCACACATGGCTGTCACAACCCCACCCTTTACTCCCCAATTCTGCCCTTCCTCCAGGACGATGGCTCCCACTGCCCCTGCTTTCAAGAATGATGTGAGCAGATCCAGTACCATCTCCCAGCTATCAGACCCTGCAGGGCCCCTGGTCTAGCCCTGACAAGAGGTCCGAGGCGTCACACAGCCTCCCTAGAAAATCTCAGGGGCTCTCTGGAGGCAGCCTTCAAATCTCCAGTCTCAACGCTCTTTCTAAATGCAGCCACCAGAACTAAACCAATGTCCAGTTCAGGGCCAAAGCTGGGCACTATTCCCTCCCAGTCCCTCATCTTTAAGACTGATCTGCTGTTACTACCTTGGTAAGAGGGCCTCCCTCTATCCATGCTGATGGGCACCTCAGAGAGCAGGGCTTCCCTCTGGCCAAGCACAGCCACCATAAGTCCTCTGAACACCCCCAGTCTTCTTCAAACTGCTGCCTAGGAGAGTGCATTCTATCTGGGAGAGGGACATGAATGGCTGTTACTCCCCATTACAACTATCCTTAGATTCAGCCCAATGTGCTCATTGGCCAAGGCATTTGGGGATCTTCATTGTGCTGCCCAACATGTCAGTTGTTTTGACTCCTCTCTGGGTCATCTTGGTTAAGTCTGCCATCCATCACACGTTTAGCCAAGTCACTAATCAGGGTTAAACGCTAAAAGGGCCAGCAGAGATCGCTGGGGCACTCCACCGGTGGCTTCCTGACAAAGTGCCCCAGAACCATTCTTCTTTGGGCCCCAGCACTCAGCTGGTCTCTAATACATCTGTATCCTCCTCCACCCCAGCCCATACTTTTCCACCTTGCCCAAGACCAGCAAGACTGATGAATGCTTTGCTAAAATCTCTCCTACTCCTCTGACCTCCCAGTCTCATGTGGTCAGGGCAAAGAGAGCTGATTCCCACAACCTGCTGGTGCTGAAGCCATACTGGGATCTCTGCTTCCTCTTGTCCATGTTCAAAAGCCGGCCCCCACCCCTTCTCGATACGTTGACCAGCATCCAACTTGACGCAGGCCCTCCTCCCTTCCAGTGCCACCATCTCTCTTCCAACACCTCATCCAGCCCTATTCTCATGGCTCTATCCAGCTCTAGCTGAAGCTGCCCTGGGCTCTGCTGAGCTTCACTTCATCCGTCTGGTCTTCCACCAGGCCTCCCAGGCCCCTCCAGCCTTTTCCTTTTGCTGGATCACCAGCCTCCATCAGCCAAGTCAAGCTTCCATGCTCCTGCCCCTCTGCTCCAAGGGAGGCTGGCCCCGAGTTTGGGGTGTTTCTCCATTCCCTCTGTCCTTTGGGAACCTTTGGTTCTTCGCGTCATCCTTGTTTCCTTGGTATCCTCAGAACATCATTTCGTAGCCCCCAGAGCAACAGCACCAAGTGTGTGGGATCTTCCCTGCTCATTCCCCAGACTGAGGGTATCAGCTCTAACTCAGGTCTAGGCTCCATCAGATCATCCCGGCTGGTCTCTCCTCCTCTGCTGTCAATGCTGAGGTGTGAGCACCCCCATCCCCGGACTGTTTATCATTTCTACCTTGATAGTCAAGTTCTGTGATGGGCATCAGGTCCTATCTTTAAAAGGGAAAAATCAGGGCATCTGCCTCTGGCAAATGCCAGAATAACCAAAGCCTCTATCTCCCTCCTTGGCCAATCTTGCTCCATCCTCCCTCAGCCTAGCTATTTCTTGCTCCTGACAGGCACCTGTGGTCTGCCTGTGGTCTACTATGAAGGCAATCTCATCTCTCTGAGCTTCACCCCAATAATCTCTATGATGTTCCTCCCCACCCCCACCCCACCCCCGGGCCCAATGAGTGCTCCTCTATACCCCATTCTTCTCCTCCTCCATGTCCTGCCAAATCTTTGGCATGAGTCTCTATGACATTCCCCCCAGAAAGCAAATGCTATGAATCAGAACTTTGTCCTATTTGTTCCTCACTCTCTGGGTCCTTCAGACGTGGCCTTGCTGGAGGTCGTAGGCTCTGGGCTAGTTTCTCCCTTTCTCCTGATGGTTCTTGGGTTGCCTGATTCTTCTTGCTCCTGCTGAGTTCCTTTTTCCCTGGCCACTAGGCCACAGAACAGTAGTTTCTTCTCACCCCCTTCCTTTGCCAGCTGGAATTTGCAAGAATCCAAGCAATCTTTGCCATATCTGGGCCCTCAAGTATGTGGCTGACCCCTGAGGGAGAAGCCCCAACTACTACTCTGCTTTTCTCTCTCCTTGCTCAGACCTCTCCAGGACGCTCTCCTGTCTGACAGCCCCTTCACATGTCTGTAGGGGAATGATAAGCAGCAACTTCCTCCTCAACGGCCAGGTTCCTGCTCTTCAGTGAAGAGTCTAGAGCTGTTCCCCAAGCCCCAGTTACTCCATGGTCCTCCTTCTCAGGGTCACATTCTTCCACACTCCAACCTATGTCAATTGGCCAGAAATCCCTTTCCTAGGAAACCATGAGAGAAGCACACAGGGCTTAAAGTCTCCAAAAGAAAAGGCCAGACAGAAAGGAGCAGGGAAGTTAGAGGGAAACAGCTGATGAGGGCATCGCTGTTAGGAGAAAGCTTCATGAAGAAGATGGGCCTAGAAATGCAGAGGATTGAGATGGGAAGATACCAGGGGAGCCCCAACAAACAGGAAATGAGAGAAAGAGAAGGGATGAGCGTGCAGTATCTGGAGGCGAGCTGCACCCAAGATTTGGAGAAGGGAATAGTGGAGGGAAAGCAGGATTGGACAGGCCTGAGAAGTAGGCTGCTGGGTTTAGAGTGGCAAGCTAAAGGTGGGTGGCACAGTAGGAACATCCCTGCCAACACCAAACCACATTAACAAAGAAGTCTCACATCACTTGTCTGCAAATGACAGTGATAACAACAGAAGAAAGCCTTGGGAAACTTCAAAATGCTAACAAGGGTGGGTGGGAGAGAATGAGACGGGAAGGTTGTCTGTCAGACAAGGAGCTAGGTACTATGCCAAGGACTAAAGACACAAAGAGGACCACACCAGTGCCCACCCTCAAGTTTTCATTCCTCAGGGAAGCTCTTTTGCTTCAAAGTTCTTCTAGCTAGCAGTGTATATGAATGTGCTGCCAGCTGCCACCCCTCCCCCAAACCTCCAGACCTCCTGGCCTCTTGGATGACCTTCTGGAATCCCTGTCTGACCCCTTCTTCCAGCCTAGACAGCTCTAGATGGGTCTCCTGCTGGATGGACTCTTAGGAAGCACTGCTAACATACAGCTCTCCTTTATTCTGAGAAGAGAGTACCTGTTGGGGTTTCTCTTTCTTCCTCACCAGCAGTCTGCTTGTCTGTCCGTTCGTCCGTCTGTCTGTCTGAAATGGGCACCATTGGTCCCCAGGGCATCTACTCACCCATCTGTCAATATGGAGTACTTATATGTGGTTCCTAGCTCCTTCAGCTTCATCCACTCCACCACATTGCGAAGCACCTGTGGGAAAGTGGCAGCTCGGTCCACCATATCCTGAAAATGGAAAATTTCCAAGAGGTGCTCAATCTCAAGAGATACCATGCAGCAATACCACAAATTAGGGTGGGAAAGGGAGCTGCCTGAGGACATCTTTTAACTCTCAAGGTTTGTTTGTTGTTTTTTTTAAGTAACCCATTACCTGAATCTAAGCTCACCTACCACCCTGGACAAGGGGTAGGGGGGCATCCCTCTTTAAGGTAATATTTATTTACAGCCAGGCACTGGGAAAGAGCTCAGGATTAAGGATAACTGTCACCAACCTAACATAACTGGGGAGTGAAAAGATTCAAACTTTAGGGTAGAACTAATCACTACTGTCCTAACAAAAGAACTTTACCAAAGGGCCAGGGAGCTAAATCATTAGACTAGGTTTATCACAAGATGGGCTATAAAGAAGGAATGAACTAAACAGGACACCAAATATTAGAATAGCATCTCTCCTAAATATCTTGATATGACCATCAGATGCATCCCTACCATGAGAGGCTGAGGAAAATCTTACAAGGAAGTCAATTCTAGCCAGCTAGGAGAATTCTAGACTTTTCTGCCAAGTCGATCTCCTGCTATTTTTAAAAAGACCAAAACTTAAAATATCTTTGAAGAGGGCAGCTAGGTGTCACACTGGATAGTGCCAGGCCTGGGATCAAGAGGACCTGATTTAAACCTGGCCTCAGACACTTTCTAGCTGTATGACCCTGGGCAAGCCACTTAACCCCAATTGCCTGGCCTTTGCCCTGTCTTAGAGTTGTTGCTAAGACAGAAAAGGATAATAAACACGTGTATATATAATCTTTGAAGACTGTTATGTGATAAGGAATACCATCATTTCAACTTTAATTACATTGTCAAATAACAAAGAAAACCTTTGCTTTAAAAAATAAAGCCTGAATTTTCAGTCCCTTTCTCACACTAAACATAAAAAGTCCACGGCATAATCACCTGTGTAATTCCTGTAAGGCTGATGCAGAAGTCAGAAAGCTGTGTGTTAATCTCTGGCCTCACATACTGTTGGAAGGTGTCTTCCTACAAGGCAAAGATAACAAGGGTCTTATCTATCTGCACATGAAAACCAGGCAAAAACTCAGCCACAACAAGGTGACTTTGGAGACCAACAACATCCCTTTCTCAAGTTCTAGCACTTTTCCAAGGCACGGACACTTCTCTTTTAAACTGGAGAGAGGTTACAATTAGTTACAAGTTGGGTTGGAGGGTTTGGAAAATTCCAACATACTCATGGAGATAAGCAAAATTTTAGAATCTCATGAAAAGTTTTTATTAATAAAAAGTAGTAAGGAAGCAATTGGTGGGTCACAAAACCCAAGGTGAAATCATCTGTGTGGTTCTATGAGAGCAAAATGCAGACTGCTCTGTGGCCAAGGGCTCCCAAAACTAGCCCTGGTCTGATTTCTGCCCCAATAGACCAACCAACAAACAGGAAATACCTGGATGCCTTCCCAGGAAGAGATGGTCCTTTACCAGCTCCTCAGACACTATTGCCCCCCAGTTTGCAGGATCAATACCCTCTGGAGACCTTCCTCACAGCCAGAGGAGACGCCATCATTCCCAAAGTCAAATAGCTTGCCTGGGCCCATGGAAGAACCACCACTGCCTATAGACCTTAAGCAGCAGGGCACTGAGTAATTAGAATTTTGTACCCCAGGACTCCATTTCCCAGAATCCTACTTTTGTCCTTACATTATGTCCTATATTTTGGAGAGAATTTCTGTAACTCATACTCTCGTGCTCTTCTGCTTCCGTGGTCCAGAAAACTTATCTTTACTCAGGCTATACTTTTTCCTCAACTTCAAGTGATTATTAATAAATCTTATAAAATATAATACTTGTAGTTTTTTTATATGAATTTTAATCTTACTCCCCGACTCCTTCTTAGGGTAGAATATTAATCTTTGGGGTAGCAATGAGCATCAACAAGTTTTTCCTTCTGTTGAAACACAATATGCCTTCTGGAAAAGGCAACATGAGGGTTGGCAGGCAGCTGTCATGTACTCCTTTCCCTCTATGCTTGACAACATGTCTCTGAAAATCTGAGGCTCCAAAGGGAATGTAGTCCTCCATCTGTGATCATGAATTCTGAAGATACTCGTCATCTCCCTTGTCTTGAGCACCACTTCCATGAGAGCAGCCTTCACTGGAAGCTATGCTACATCTCAGCCCATCAGCCTTTCAATAAACATATCACCTACCTAGCACAGAAAGGAGAAGGGGGTAGTCCACCTCAGTGGTGAGTTTCCCAAAGAACTGAATCCAACTGATTTGAAATGTAAATCTTTCCAAAACCTTATGCTTTCTTCAACAGAGGATTCCAACTTAATCTTTTCTTTTGAAACTTAAGTAATGGCATGTGTGACAACTGTGTGACCCACGTAGGTCCTCCAACCTCTCAGGGTCTCAGGCTATTGCAGACTTTCAGGTTCCATCAATGGCAGGCAGAGCTGTTGACTAAGTTCAGTCTTTCTGGAAAGCAATTTTGAAACTGCCCCAAAAGTGACTAAACTGTACAAACTCTCTGACATAGCTATGCTGAGACTAGGGGTCAAAGAAGGAGGAAAATGACCTACCTCTATGTCCAAGAGTACTTAAGAGTAGCTCTTTTTACAGTAGCCCAAAATTAGAAACTATGGGAGCATCCTCCTTTTGGCTGATGGCTAAACAAAGAATGGCATACTCATGTAATAGAATGTGATTATGCCCCAAGAAATTATGGAATGGATAAATGTTGAAGGGGATATGGCAAAATTGGGACACTAATGCATTGTTGGGGGAGTTGTGGTCTGATCCATGCATTCTGGAAAGCAAATTGGAACTATGCCTAAAGGGCTAGAAAACAATGTGTGTCTCTTGATTCAGTAATACCACTACTAGATCTGTCATCTGTTGGGATACAAAGAGATTTTTAAAAGGGGCGAGGGTTGGGGGAGGGGGGATCTACTTATACAAAATTATTTATAATTGCTTTTTGGTGGCAAAGAATTGATAATTGAGATGTCCATTAATTGGGGAATGGCTGAACAAATTGTGGTATGGATGGAATTCCAGTGATGGAATACTGGAATGATGAACAGGCTGATTTCAGAAAGAGCTAGAAAGACCATCATGAACTGATGCAGAGTGAAGTAAACAGAACCAAAACATTATATATAGTAACAGCAATACTGTGGAATGATCAACCACAATAGGCTTAGTAACTCTCAGCAATACAATGATCCAGGACAATTCTGAAGGACTTATGACAAAGAATGTTATCCACCTCCAGAGAAAGAATTATTGGAGATGGAATGCAGATGAAAGCATATGATTTATCACTTATTTGGGTTTGGGTTTTATGAGATTATTCTCTTACAAAAAGGAGCACGGAAATATGTTTTGCATGGTAATATATGTATCCAGATCAAATTGCTTGTCAGTTCTTGGGGACAGGGGCAATTTGGATCATATAAATTTGGAAAATTTATATGGAAATTTGTAATTACATGTAATTGGTAAAATAAAAATACCTTTGTAATTAAGAAAAAAGAAAAAAATTATGGAATGGACAATTTCAGAGACTTCTGAAAAGACCTGAACTCCCTGATGCAAGCAGAGTGATGACAATGACATAGGAGAGAAAATAACTGAAAGTAGAGAAGTCAGAACAGTCATCAAACCCTCCATCCCAAGTAGAGGACTGAAAATGAAACAGATCAAGCTTATAAATCTATGCCCACCGGGTGCTAGGCTCTGAGCTAAGCAGTGGGGATACAAACTGAGGCCAGGGGCGCCCAGTCCCAGCATATCCACAGAGAATATAGGCCAGATATTGGAGGTCACCTCAAAGGGAAGGCCTGGCAGACATGAAGCTTCCTGGAGGTAGGATTTCAGCTGGGACTTGAAAGGAGCCAAGATGTAGACATAAAGATGAAAAGAGTTGCAGGCCTTCAGGACTACCAGAGAAAACACCCAGAGTTGGGAGATGAAGTCATTGTTGTTTAGTATGGGGGCAGAGAGTAGTGGAAGGGACAGATTATGATTTGACCTGATATAAATAAAAGTTTTCAACTGTTTTCGGAAAATAAAACGTAAAAATGCTGACTTGCAGGATGGGACCAAATCTTCACTAGCATACTCCATCCCAAGAAAACCAGCACTCCAGGCAAAAACAGGAGGAAACCTTCCCCCCTGCAACTACAATGTCTCTAGAGTATGCCCCGTCCTCTCCTCTGAGCCTGGCCCCAGACTGGAGCAGCAGGCCCTCATCACCTCACACCTAGACTATTGCAAGACCTGCTGGAGAGGTCTGCCAGCTCCAGGCCATCCAGCCACCAAATGATGGTGAACCTTTTAGAGGGACATCCCTCTATCCAGTCACCAAAGGGATTTTCCTAAAGCAAATGCTGGTCTGACCATGTCCTCTCTTATTAATAATGTCCCTCCATCACCTCTAGGATCAAATCAAGTTCTGTTTAGCATTCCAAGCCCTTCACAAACTGGACCCCTCCTGCCTTTCCAGGCTTTTAACACTACTTTTTTCCATGTGCTCTTTGCTTTGGTGACACTAGCCCCCTTTCCTAGTCCTTGAACAAGACAAGCAATCTCCCAGCCCTAAGCTTCAGTACTGAATGGCCCTTCCTTACCCCATCTCCCCCTCTCTGCAGATTTCCTGGCTTCCTTCAAGATTCATATAACTGACCCTGCAGCCACCCCAAAGACAAATTAGCTAGCTAATCCTAGCCCTGTGACCAGCGGCCAAGAGGCCACCCTTCTGGCTATGAAGGCCACCTCAGATTGTGCACTGATGGGAAAGCCCAGGCTCACCATGCCAGGGACCCTAGCACAGAAGGAGGCCTGGGTAGGGAGTATCCATCAAAGGCAGGGCAATGACCAGCTAAGGAAACAAAAAGGGCGGAATTCTATTAACACATGTGGGCCCTGCTTTATTTTATGAGCATGTACTGCCCCCATACAGACAGACAGAGCAGAGAACCAGGGTTCACTTACTATTTCCAAGGTGTGAGTGTTCAGTAAGACAATTGGAAACTCAATGATCTCATGAGTGAACTCGGGGGGATTGCCCTCTTCACAGGTGGCTTCAAAGTCAATGACACAGATGTAGTCATAGTAACCGTCAGCGATGACACCATCCTCCCGCTGCTGGGTCAACTTCTCTTTCTTGTAGTAGTTCTTAAGCCTCTTCTTGAGGACATCCTTCACACCTCTAAGGAGAAAGGAGAAGAGGCTCACTCTCAGGCCCCATGCCCCAGAACCACTGGCTCTTTAGCCTAAGACTCCAAAGGGAGTCATCAGGTAACTGACTCAACACCAGTCAGTATACAAACAAAGAAAGAAACCCAAGCTAGCAATAACTGTGATGGGAAAAGGCTCCAAATCCCTAAGAATTCAAATAATTTACTGTAAATCACCTATGAGGTTGCTCCTCAGACCCATCCTCTTGGGGAGAGTTTTATGGCAAAAGAGGGAGAGAGATAAATGCTGCAAAACTAGAGAAAAACAGGTACCTGAGGCCTTGGAAACAGCTGCATAAACTGGTCCCTTCTCCAAAGTGCTCACCCTCTGACCCAGCCACACCACTACAAGCACTATCAGCTAAAGAAATCAAGAGGAAATTTAGACAAAGATGTAGCAGTTCTTTTCTTGTTACTCCAAGACTGGAAACAAAGGGGGTGTTATTCTTCTTTTGGAGAATGGTTAAACTAATTGTGGTATACAGACACAAAGAAATATTTTAGTGCCCTAAGAGACAATGAAATGGACACACAGAGGAAACTGGGAACTGATGCCAAGCAAAGTGAGACAAATAAGGAGAACAAATGTCCACAACAGTAACATCACTGTGGAGAAAAACAATTTATGGCAATGATAAATCACATCTAAAAGAATAAAATCGAAGCACATCTGAGATGATGAACTTAAAATGCAAAAAGACATACGTTTGCACTTATGCTCAACCATGAAGATATGTATTGAAGGATTTGGCTTATTTTAAATTTGCCCAATGGAGAAAGGGAGTAGTGTGGGAAGGGCATATTAATTTACTGCCCCACCACCACATAAACAGATATCTTAATAAAAATTATCAGATTAAAAAAAAGATAAAAAAAAATAATACGTAAGGAAATAGGGCTTAAAATAGTCAGCAAGGCTTAATAATAAAATGAACCATTTTTAACAAGAATAGTATTACAGTGTCTACTGAGGTAAATGAAGAAATCCCCTAACAGACAATGAAAATAGCCTGCCAGTGGTGCCTGCTCTTTTCACATACAAGTTTCTCCAGTGTGCACAAGGGTTCTAATTCGCCCCGTTCAGCCCTCAGTCTATGATAGTTCAGTCACACAGGTACCCACACTACATCCTGGGCTAGGCAGTCCTCAACCACTGAAAGTATAGGCTTGAGTACAAATTTCACTCTGGAAATTAGACCTCAGTGCCAAATATTGTGAGTCCCTTCCCCTTCTTCTGCCTCCTGAACAGAGCACACCAAGTTCCTCTTTATCAATCTGGCCCACAGAACTGAGGATTGGGAGGGCCCTGAGAAATAGTCAGTGCTTCCCAGGTTAGGTACAAAGTGCTCTCAAGGTCTCCTTTACTAAGCCATTAGCTGTATGATACAATCAGAGCTGGATAGGGTCATGTTAGAGAACAGCTAGTCCATACTCATCTGAAGCTGAGAACACTGAGGGGGAGAGACATGAGTGACTAGTCAAGGTCACAAAGGCAATGAGCAACAAAGTGGACATTTTGGTTTTTTGGTAAGACAGTGTTTTCCCAGCTCCCCCACAGCCAGACATGCGGCAGCAACTCCCCAGCCCCAAACTGATACTAAGCAGCACAGAAGCCTTGCTGTCCCATTATTCTTGCCAGAGCTAGCTGACCCCTCTGTGGGCAGCCTGGTGACCCCTACTCTTAGACATTCACACCTCAATGGGGGCAAATTTGGCATGGCCACCCCAGTGCTTTAGTCTGACAGTGGCCTCAGCCTCCCTGGCAGCAAGGAGTGTCCAGCAAGGCTGACTCCTAAATCCAGGTCCACAGGCTCCAATGTAGATTTCTTTCTGGGGTACCACAGGCAAGAAGAATACTATACTGGCAGTTAGGAGACCTGGAATTGCTGCAAACCCTTCTGTCCTGGCATGGCCTCCTAGGGACACCCAGGAACTCCTGATCAGAAGTATGTTTTTAAACAAATGAAATTATACAGAAAAAAAAATTTTAGTCACTATTTCATTATATTGAAATAAAGATATCCAAGCTCTGAAGCCCTTGAAACCTATCTCAGGCAGGTAAAGGGCTCCTGGGCTACCCCTCTATAAGATCCCTTCCAGGCCAGCTGCATACTGAATTAGGTTTCAAAAGTCAAGTTGCCCATTTTATTGTCTCTCAATTTATTATGTTAAAAATTTCCCAATCACCTTTTAATGTAGTTCAAGCCCTCCCCAGAGTGTGTGTGTGTGTGTGTGTGTGGGGGGGGGGGAGACATATGGCACCTCTGCTGTAAGGAAATCTGAACACACTGAACTTGAACACACACTGGGCCTGACTGAATGTTGGACATTCTCTCCCTACTAGCATATAGGGGCATTCCTTTGTGCCTCACCACAAACACTCAGGATCTTCTCCCCTAGACCCACCCCTACCTCTACCCCTTCCCTCTTGGTATCAAGAGCTGCCTCATCCTCAGGCCCCCAGCATGGGAGTCTGTCCTGGACCCCTCATAGCCAACACAGGCTTAGACCCATCCATTGCACCTTTGCAACATCTCCTGTCAGTTACCTGCCACCTCTCCACTGAGGCCAGGCCTCCTCCCCTGTGTCTGGACTATTACAGTAGCTACTAGGCAGGCTGCCTGCCTCAGGGCCTTCCCACTCCAGTCTGTCCTCCCTTCAGCCACCAAAGGGATTTTCCTAAAGCTCAGATCAACTGTGTCACTCTCTCTTTAAGCTCCAATGGCTCCCTACAGCCTCCAGGATCACACACAGCATTATCCCCAGGCCCTGGCTCTCTTTCCAGGCTTAGCCCTCACTCCCCACCATGTCCTCTTCCATCCAGCAACTCTTGCCTCCCAGCTGCTCTAAATCCAGTACCTTCCATTTCCTGGCTGGCCCCATCCTCCTGACTGCCTACCTCCCTGGCTTCCTTTGAGTCCCTCCTAAAACCCCACCTTGTGCAGGAAGCTTCCCCAACATTCCAGGGTCATCCGTCCGTTCACTACTCCCTACCTCTCCTGACTGCAGCTGGTTTGCACCAACTTGTCTGCATGTCATCTCCCCCTAGGCTGGAAGCCGGGCCCTTGCCTCCCTGGATCTCTGGTGTCCCAGTGCCTGATCGGCTCTCCCCAGCACACCATTGATCCATAGCAGCCCTACTGTCCCTCTCCTAAAGAGCCTCACTGAAGGGAAACCAAGGCTGACTTCAGCATCCACCCCAGCACTAGAGACCAAACATTCCCTGGCACCTGAGGTCCACACATAGATGAGCAGGTGAGATGATTGTGGGCTAGGTGAGGTGGTAGGGGCTACCCAGACCCGTGGCTGAAGAACACTCCCCCAAAACAGCCCCCCTGAAATCTGCCATTAAACTGCACATCAGGCCCAGGGATAGAAATCTCATCCATAGAAACAACTGGCCCCAAACATGCCCAGATCTAAATGTTTCCTACAACACCATTAAACAATTGAAATGTGGTGCTAACATTCAGAAATGATTTTCCTTGAAAGATTCTGATTTGAGACTTAAACCTTTAAATCAAGGAAATGAACTAGATTAAGCAAAGAGGGCAGCTCTCCCTGGCACAGAGGCCCTCCAATGCCCTTTAGTCCAATCCACTCTAGAACAAATGAGAAACCTGAAGGGAAATGCCATCTCTCCAAGCACACCAATGGCACAAACCAGAGATGGTACACCAAGCCAGGTCCTTTAGCTCCAAATTCAGGGGTTTTTTTTTACTCCCTGCACCCACTGCCTGGAATCTCCTGTCCTTTAGAGATAAATCCTTGTACCAAAATACCAGCGACCTGCTCTTCTCATTTTTTCTACATCTCACTATTCAATAAGACTTTTTAAATTAAAACTACATCAAAAATCACAGTTCCTAACAGATGAAGTGTAAGAATTAAAAAACGTACCTGGTTTCAAGTTTGAATTCTGAAAGTTTAGCTCGGAGCTCTTCCTTACTCATTCGATTAATGTAACCATTAGTAACAGCAATCTCTTTGTAAACTGGGTCACTGAAATCACTTGTACTGGAGACGATGGGTTTCTTTCCATTTGTTTCTTGGCTGTCAAGTTGGCAGTGTTGTTTACTCTGGAAAAAAATTGACATATTCTCTAATAAGACTGAAAGTTCTGGAAAAGAAGTATTCTCTGAGATGCTATGTCCCCTCCTTGCCCCATATGGGTTACTTGCCATGGGCACAGTTAGGGAGAAGGTATTCCTCCTGTTAGCTGGGTGCCACATTCCTGACACCAGTGAGCCAGCACCCCTCTGGTCTTCCCCAGGCTCCCCTGTTCCCTTCTTGCTATCCTTTTCCATAATTATAAATTGGTTGCCAGATCCCCAGCTATACTCCTAGAGCCCAAAATGTAGCAAATGTGTGTCCTGAAGAAAGGGGAAGGAATTCAGAGTGAAATATGCCAGCCCTTTCAAGTAGGACCGCCCACTAGTTTGCTGGGGAGGAGAATTTCCTGTATTTAAAGCTATAAATGCAAACTATCTTAGGGAAGAAGTATAGTCCAGTCTCAATCTCACAAACAGGGCCTAAGTCACAATCTGGAGGTGCTCCCAAAAGGTTTGCTTGGAAATATGCACAGAAACAAGGTTCTAAACAGGGGCTAGGGTCCAAAGCCAACAAACAAAACTCCCTAAGCATAGAGGTTTAGCCATAACATGGATCGGCTTTTGTAGGGCAACACAAGATGCTCTAACCTGGAGATGGAGTCAAACTGGCAAAAAGAAATAGAAGAGTGGGCAGGCCCTAGGATGACACAGAGGGCAACCACTGTGTATGCCTGGGTGTTTGCAGGTGCTCACTTCAATCAACACCCAGTCAAAGAGTACAGGAAGAAGGAAAAGCCTAGCCTGCCAACCATGATAAGGGCTCACTATCAGCCAGGACAACCAAGGCTTGGAAGGGCAAGATGCCAATGGAGGGGCAGAGATAGACTAGGGTCAGGGGTCTACCAGTGGCAAATCCCAAGTATGTGGGCACAAGATGCAACAAGCAGGAGGTGGGGGGAGAAGGAAGAAGGAAAAAGGGAAAGACACAGAAACTGAGAGGAGGAAGGACAGAGAGAGAGGAGGTGAAGATCTCTGTCTAGCACTCTCTAGAACCATGGTGGCAAACAAATGGCACATGTGTAAGAGGGAGCACTCAAGAGAACACACTCCATTGCCAGAGCACAGAGTACATCAGAGTTTACTATTAGAAAGCTAGAGGATGGTAGGACGGGACTGCTCTGCTCCCCCCTCTCCATGAGCATCTGAGGACATTTCTCACACTACCTGCCCCTCTAAAAGGTTCACCAACATTGCTTTAGGGCAGGGATTCCCAAACTTTTTACACAGGGGGCCAGTGCTCCTCTCACTGACCACCAATGAAAGAGGTGCCCCTTCCGGAAGTGTGGTGGGGGCCAGATAAATGGCCTAAGGGGGCCTGCAGGCCATAGTTTGGGGATCCCTGCTCTAGGGGATCAGGAGGAATGAGAAAGTCACTGAAAGAATCAAAGGCTTCATGGGGAAAACAAATAAGAAAAAAGAATCCTCCAAAAGAAAGGGAAGCCTGGCCTGTGTCTGGAAGCTGGGAGGAAACAAAAGAGAGAAAAGGAACCAGTACCCCTGGAACTGGGGTTCTTCCCAGAGAAAATGTAGCGTCAAGGAAGGAAACAGCTTCCTAGGCCCAAAGGAGCAATGAGGAGGAGCCACTGGAAGAGAGGCCAGCTAAGCAGTATCAGACACAGCAGGAAAGGTTGGAGAATGGAGGCTGGTGCCCTGTTAAGGGGCACTGAGGAGTCCATGTCACCCCAGCCTAAGAAGCCAGCAGCTTCCCTAGGTCTTTTAGTCACTTCTCAACCTGTTTGTTGCATCCCTCTTCTGCAGAAGGCCTCTACTGATCCCCATAACTGTGAGTACCATCCCATCTAAAATTACCTCTATGCACATACAAACATACATGTGCTATCTCTCCCCTTAGATTATGAGCTTCTCAAGAGCAGAGACATCCCTAATGCTTAGCATAGTGCCTAACCAACCATGGCAAGAGCTTAATAATAGCTTATTGCTTGCTTTATGTAAAAGATGACATGATACCAAGATGTCCCAAACTTGACCACTAATCACTTCTGGTGATTTATGTAAGGACAAACGATCATGCCAGGAGGGACTTAAAGCAAAATCAAAACAGAATGCTACAAAACTAGAAATATTCATCAGGAATAGAGCAGGAAGAGAGATAAGAAGCTATCTCCTTCACAGTCCTTCCTGAAGGTAGTCTATCAATGATACATATGGCACAAGCTTTTGGACTTTTTCAACATATTGATTTTTCTCTCTAAAAAATGCTATTTTTTATACAAAATGGCTTTGAGAGGAAGAAAGATACATGGGATTACAATAGTGAGGTAAGAAACAAAAAACATCAATAAAAACTTATTTTAAAAAATAATAAACGGGGAACAGCTAGGTGGCTCAGTGAAATAAAAGCCAGGCCTAGAAATGGGAAGTCCCAGGCTCAAATTTGGCCTCAGACACTTCCTAGCTGTGTGACCCTGGACAAGTCATTTAACCCCCATTACCTACTTTATCACTCTTCCGCTTTGGAACCAATATAGTATTGATTCTAAAGTGGAAGGTAAAGGTTTAAAAAATAATGAAAAGGTAATGGAACATGGCTATGCTACAAGGATTGATGTCAGCAAAGAAATGAGAAAAATCATTCAAGACTTATATGAAGTGATGAAGGGCAATAGAGAACAGTAGCATCTACACTGGCCACAAAAGCACCCAGTACTATGAGGGCATGAACTGCTGGGCCACAATCATGGTAACTGTCAGCAGCACCCTGGCAAAAGAAAAGACCATTCCTGCTATGGAAGAGAAGAAGCAAGGAGGCTGGCCCTTCTGTGCTCTATCCCATCCTCACAATGGCATGGGGCTCCTTGAGAGCAAGGTCTCCCCTCTCCCCTTTCTCTGGTCAGCCCTTGGTAGCCCAGGGCTTTGCATAGAGTAAGCCTGTAAGTGACAAATGCTTCTTCATACATTCATTCCAACACATTATTTTCAGGGCAAGAACTGTGTAGAGATTGGACAAGAACTACCATATTCTTATAACCTGTTAAGTGTTCCTGCATTGATTTCAATTCTTCCCAGAATTGGGGGGCACCTAAGGTCCCCCAATGGATGAGAAGTCAAGAAAAGGTCATACTAAGCCACCCTTAGACCCTCGTGGTTCGCTTGCTCTATGAGGCTCCCCTAATTCCAGTCTAAGGTAGCACACAGCTAGAGTAGGGGCAGTGAGAACTCATGTTCTCCTTTGGCCCTGACTGGTGATTTGTGGGAGTGTGAACTAGTCAGACTTGGGAGTTCCTCAGGCTCAGGAGGGGGCCTAAGATCCTTCCTCAGAAAGCTTCGCTTTCTTTTCTATTTCCCGCACATACATTGCGCGTAGTGTGCAGCACTCCAGAGGAAACAGGCTGAGCCCTAGAGAGCCCTGCTGACAGAGGCTGGCAGAAGTTTGCCCGGCCTCGCACCCTGGTAGCTCCACCCTACTCCTCCCATTTCAGCTTTTATTAGGCGAGATTCTCTCCATCCCAAGACAGGGTGACGTCTAATGGGTGCTACCAACCACAAGGCCCGGAAGGAATCCACCCGGGTCCGGGCTGCAGGAGCCCCAGCAACAGCTAGAAGCGCGGGAAGCACGTGGAGGCGGGCGGAACCCACGCCTGCGCAGATGCGGGCCAGTCCGTGGTGGCGGGGGACCAAGGCGACGAAGCCAGAGGAGGCACCTGCGCAATTGTGCCAGGCCCGGGGAGGAGCCAGCCAGCGAGAGAAGACGCCTGCGCAAACATGGGTGCGGGCCTGAAGGGGGGCCGGGAGGGGGGGGGGAACCCCGAGGGAGCGCATGCGCAGCAAACCTGACTTATTCCCGCCGGCTTCAGCTCTTCTCGGGGGACTAGCCCGTCGCAGCCCCCACGAAGCGGGCTCTCCTGACCCTCCCTGGCAGGCGTCCGGGCGCTGCATGCCTCCATCTCAGCTGTACTCGTCAACCCCAAGAGCTCTCAGGCGTGCTGCACCAGCCAGGCTCTCGCGCACCCCGCCCCCACGCCGAGCAGCCGCGAGGAGAAACTCCCGCCTCCGGGGTCGAGCGCAGGCTGGCGTGGGCACGCAGCGAGCCGGGCGCGCGCGCGCACACGCATGCGCCGTCCCGGCGGGCGGCGTTCCGCTCGCGCCCTTCCAGCCTAGCTGCGCGCACAGGAGGAGCCGAGGGAACAGTAGGGGTCACGTGATGACGCTCCCGCAAGGGAGGGGCGTAATAAATAGGGCCCCGCCTCTCGCTCGCCTCTGACCTGAAGCCGCCTCCCGATTGGCCTACCTGCCTCGAGTCCCGCCTCTTCCCTCCGAGGATCTTGAGAACCCCGTGAGGCGCCTCCTTGCCTGAAGACCAAGTTACGGCCTTTCTGCTTGGCCCCGCCCAGCCTCCTAACGCATCACGGCTTTTACAGCGCCCCGTAGGCCTCACTGGTGTAAATGCACATTACATCTCTTACCTCCCTGCCTTTATGCTCCCAATCCCTCCCTTCGATGCTATCCCTCTTCTGCTCAGCTTCCTAGAATCCGAGATTTCCCTTAGAGCTCAGGGTCCAGCTGCTCGGCCTCCCGGTGCACACTCGCACCTCTCATCTCCCCCAGAGTGTAATCCCCCTGAGGGCAGGGCAGCTTCTCTTCCATCTGGGGAACTGGGGGGAGGGGCACCTCAGTGCCTACCTCCTCTGCTATCAAGTGAGGGGAGGGGGGAAAGCTTGGGGGCTGCTCTCATTAGCAGTGCCAGGGGAGGGGGGCAGTATCTGTCACCTCCCCACCCCTGCTTCCTCCATCAGCATGCTGTGAGGGGTCAGACTAGGCGTCCCCTCCTGATGCCCTGATGCCTTTGCAAAGACGGGCAGCTCCTTTAGAGAGTGTCTGGGCACCAATCCTCACTGGAGGTGGGCTCCCAAGTCAGCATCAAAGTGGGGATCACCAGCTGCCTCCGAACATCTTTCTGGGGCGTTTCCTCAAGCCTTCATTGGTCCTAATTTTCTTCTTCCTGGGGGATGGGGGGGCGCTCTCATTACCAGCAAACTCTCCCACAGCCCACAAAGGAAAGCTTTCCCTCCTCACCAGTAAATAAAGTCAGAATGGAAGGGACCCTTTGAATAAGGCTCTTTCTGGCCAGGGGATCTCCAAGTGGCAGCTTCCAGAACCTTTGAAGGGCTCGCATGTGAGCAAGATGATAATATTTTCGTTTCAGTACACAAAAGGTGGGGTGGGGCATTTTAAAGAGTTTAAAGACCTCTCAGTCATGTTGTGGGGGGGCTTGAGGTGAACCACCCCACCCCTGTTCAGGAAGGGTACCTTTTGCAAGAATGCAAGACTCCAAAACTTAACTTAAAAATAAAAAAGAAATTTATTAATTTCGAAGGTAATGTTGAATCTGGCCAGGAGGATAGTATAGGTGGAACACTGCCTCCTGGGGTGGGGGTGACAGCATAGATGGAAAGATGTCCTCCAGTGGAGAAGACATGACTCTGCCTGGGCAAAACCATGACTTTAGAGTGGTATGCAGGGGTGGGGGGAGGTTTGCCTGAAGACCTAGGGGGTGACCCTTATAGTTTAGGGGACATGACAGATAGATGTCTTAGATACAACCCAAGGGTATCAAGGCATTGCCCAAGTTGTGTTTCTCTGTCCATCTCAGATCTAAAGGATGATCCAAGGAGACTAATCCGCTCAGGGTCTTATAGTAGTTAACAGATGTTTTGGGTTAGGAGTCACAAAGATGTAAGGGAGCAAAGGAATTCCCCTGCTTACAGTTTGCCTGAAACATGGCTACAATTTCGGGGGTACAATGCCCATGCCAGTCATTGCACGCTCCTGCTTCTGCTTGCCTCACATCATTCCATACATATCCCCCTGGCTTTCTCTGAATCCTTGGCTATTCCACTGCATCCATACCATAGCAATAATAATAATAGTAACAATAGTAATAACATTGACCTAGCACTTCCTGTATTCTTCCAGCCTGGTTTCCCAACCATGCTCCCGTGAAGAGGAATGAATGTATGAATGAATGAATGAATGAATGAATGAATGAATGAATGAATGAATGAATGATAAAAAGGCACACCCCAAATCTGGGCCTTCTATGTGGGTGCCCTAAAAATGCTACTTCACCTAGGAACCTTTCTTTGTACCCTGGCCCTTGGCAGTTTGGTGGGGTCAAGGGCCCCCTTCTCAGATTCCTGTTTTGGGGACTACCTTAATAATGTGAATACATACTTAATTTTAATTAGAATTTAAGGAAAATAGAGATTTTTTTTCACATCCAAATGCACAGCCACCCTGAAATCTGTTAGTCTAGAGACCTCAAGTTAAGAAATAGTCTACCTATTTACAGCCTTTCTCCTCTCTGTGGAGTTGTCCTCCACACAGCTGCCTAATTGAGATTCCTAAAAGCATAGGGCTGACCACTTCACTCTCCTCTTCAAGAAGCTTTCAAAACTCCCTATTGCCTCTGGGATTAAAAGAAAAAAAGAACACACATACAAAATCTCAAACTCCTTGATTCAACATTTCAGGACCTCCTCCATCAGCAGCCAGTCTATTTTAGCAGACCCATTCCTGCCCTGTTCTCATTTCTGCCCGATGGGTCTTCTTCCTAAGCTTTATTTAATCTTATACATAATCTTATTTTATTTATTCCTGGTCCCTAGGCCTCCTGAAGGTCCTTGCTCCCTGGGATCCAGAACTTTCCTTTTGGAATTGAGGGTTTTCTCCATCCCCTTCCTGCTAGGATTCTCTCCTCCTCCCTCCCTTCCCTCCCCCCCCCCCCCAAGTTATTTTGCATTCACTTGGTAGATGTTTTGCCTTTTCTTATTTCCTCCCAGTGGACTGTTAGCTCCTGATAGGCAGAAACTACTCCCAGTTCATCTCCGGCCAGGAGATTTTCCAGAACCATAATTTCCTCTTTACCTAAGGATCCTCCTTATAGGATGCCCTCTCCAGAGCAACCCTTTTATTGTTCAGTTGTTTCAGTCACGTCAGACTCTTGATTACACCCTTTGGGGTTTTCTTGGAAAAGATCCTGGAGTCACTTACCATTTCCTTCTTCAGTTCATTTTACAGATGAGGAAACTAAGGCAAACAAGGTGTCACACAGCTAGTGAGTGTTTGAGGCTAGATTTTAACTCAGGAAGGGGGCCTAAAGGAGAACAGGTGTTTGCCCAAGATACCCCAGATTAGGGATATGGCAGGTGCTGTCTCTCTCCACCAGGTCTTCCCTGTCTCCCTGGAGTCAGTCTGAACTTTCTCCCTTCCAAAACAAGAAAGCAAAAAGAAACTTGAGGATGTAAATGCTCCAAAATCCTGTTGTTATGGGGTGGATGTGTACCCCTGGGGTTCAGGAAGGATACCTTGTGCAAGAATGCAAGACTCCAAAACTTAGCTTAAAAACAAAAAGAGAAATGTATTAATTTAGGAAGTAATGTTGAGAATGGCCAGGAGGATAGCAAGGTGGGACAGCAAGATGGAGAGCAGTTCCCTGGGAGGACAGCATGGATGGAAAGGCTGTCCCCCAGCGACATCAGTTCTGGGGTTTTTATACTTTTTACAACAGATGCTGTAGCATTCCAAGCATATTCACATCTAGGAAATATAAATGACTGTATGATTACTGTGTCTCCAAGCATAAGGTTATACCAATGAGGTTTGTGAACGTAACCTTGAACTGGCCATGCGGCCCTTGGCTAAGACAAACTCATTAACATGCTCGGACTCAATTCCCCAGGAAAGCCCAGTTTGCAATCTACGCGCCCAAAGGTGTTCCCTCTACCTTGCCACCCAATCTTAAGTGTCTATACTTTGTGATGTGGTTACTACGTGCTTGGGAGTACCGCCCAAGCAGGACAGGATTAAATTCAGAGGCAATCCCATGAACTTCCTCTTGGCTTTCTCTCCCCTTTTGTGGAGCTCCACTTGGCTCCTTAATCCTTCCTCCCTCTTTCTCTCTCCTTTCTGAATCTCTTCCTCCACGAGGCTCCAGCCCCTGTCGGCTTACATTCTCCACCTTAATCTTCTCCTCTACCTTGTATTCCATTGATCCTCATATTTTCCTCCCAAGGGGAAAATCATAGGGGTTGCCTGCCCTATTCAAACACTGACTTGTCCGTGTCTGTCATTCTTCACCCTGGTTCCCTGATTCCCTACTTCTCCTCTGGTCCCTATCACAAAGGACAACCCCCTCCTTGTAGACCTGCTTATCGGGCTCTACAGATGCTATGTCATGGTGTGGATGTGACCTAGTGTTAGTCCCTCAGACATTTGGTGGGGTGAGGTGGTCATCTGACTGGGGTCTGCCTGGAGGCATAAAGATTCATCTCTTTGTCCACCTTAAATCTAGAGGACTATCAAAAGAGGATAAACATCTCAGGACCCTAGGGGGGGTCATTGGGTGTTTCTAAGTTCAGAGTCACAAAGATGCAAAGGCAAGGGAGTTTCCCTGATAATAGTTTCTGAGTTTCTGGGGGTACAGTACCCATGTCACTGTGCCCTCCTTTCCCTGGCCCAGGTGGCATGGACATCATCTCCTTCTAACAGGAAGAACTCTGGATTCAAATAGATCTGGGTTCAATCCCAGGACCTGGCCATATTCTCTAGCTCATTAAGCTCCTACCTGCTCTCAGACACCACTCATCCTAACTGTGTGGCCCTGGGCAAGTTACTTCATCTGTTTGCCTCAGTTTCTTTTGAGGAGCAGAGTGTGGGGATGCAGAGAAGACAAGTTTGGCTAAAATACTGAAAGCACATGAAATAAAATCATTTTTGTATAACAGGGATTCTTAATTCTTTTCAGATCTTGGACTCCTTTGAAGGAGGTCTATAAAGAGTCAATCAAACTCTCTGTCTATCAATCAGCAACTTTTAAGTTAATCAATCAAAAACTTAAGTACCCCTACTAGACCTTACCAGTCACTAAGTATGAGAGTTCATAAGTCACTTTCTAGAGTGGGTGACAACTCCAGAGGCCACTGCCCACCCCCTGGGCAGTACTAAGGAAATTGAAAAACTGCAATTGGTTCCCATAAAGTGGGGGAGCGACAGGAAGTGACGTTGAGAAAACTGCTTTAAAAAGGCCAACTCAAGGATTAGTCATTCTCTCTGCTTTGGTGCCACAGTCAGGGTCCAGCCTCACTCACGACTCCAGGGTTCCCGACAGGTGGCAAACGATCAGTCAAAATAAATAAAATAAAATAAATAACAAATGGAAGACAGCTTAATCATTACAGCCATGGGACTGCTTTGCACCTCAAAGCTGCTCTGACATTCCCAGGCCTAGGATTTATTTTTATACCCATTTTCTTGGCATGCAGCTATACAAAATCAAAGAGAGCTAATTGGGAAAGTGATATATTAACATTTAACAAATCATTAACATTTAACAAATAACATTCTATATTGTGATTAAAGACAGAATAAAGGTTGCACACAAGATAAATGATTTTGTCACAGGTGGCTTAATTTTCTCATTACCCTGTGAGAAGTTTTGAACTTACAAACAATCAAGGAAAATTATGTATTGCTTTTAATAAAATGGAATAATTAAGCAGTTCTTGGAAGACAATTCAACAATCATATCATCGAGGCTGAGGGGTACTGGGAACACAATTCAAATTTAGACTGGTCATTTCTCAGGTTCTTTACTAGGGAATTCCTGAGTCACTGAGGCATACTGAAGCTTGATGTACTTATCGCTTGGGCCTCTATGATTGATTTGTGTGCTGGCTTCATGAGAATAGGCTTCTGTGAGTGGGAAAGTTCTTGGACTTGGTCTGTAGCTGCGGTTTTACTGGGAATTATGTACCTAAGTAAAAGTTAACCCATGATAGTCTTTTGGGGATCAGTTTAAGGGTCTGATCTTTTGGTGATGTTTTGGGGGATTAGGGTACAGGTGTTTTGCTCTTGCATTATTTCTTTTGAAACTAGGGGGAGTAATAATCATGTCAATTCATAGGTAAGGGGCATTGATGAAAGGTCATGTAAAGGGGATAGAGTGGGCAGTCACATCTCACCAAGGACCATTCTGTGGCCTCCCCAGCTCCCACACGTGACTCTGTCAAGGAGTCGTGGTCTGATGGCCCCCAACACATTGGTGAGTGGGACTGGAAGAGGAGACTCTTTCCCTGGATCCTGTGTTGGCTTGCGGTGGTAAGTGGAGTGATTCCTTCCTTGCTTCTTTGGTGAGGAGACCTCCTTGCTCTTTGGTGCTTTGGTGGGACACTTCCTTCAGCATGAGTTCTGGTGATATTTTTGGTGGTCCTCTGTGGATTCTTCAGCATCTCCCGGTTTTTCAGATTTCAGCTTCCTAATTAGGATTTTGGATTCTGGTGAAATTCGCTTTTGGATTCACATTTGGGGTCTGGAGACATTAGGATTAAACTCAGGGTATTTGTAGCTAGGCAGTATTTTCTGTCTCTTTATCTACATTTTCCCACTTTCACTCTTTCCAACTCTTTGTAAATAAAGTTGCTAAGAGTCCTTTTGACTTAAGCTGTAATATTTTTAAATTGGTAACCACAATATTACTTTAAAATTCTCATATTTAGCATAAAACCTAAATTTAAATTCTTACAGATTTGAAGAAACCTAAGGACCTCTTCTTAGAATCATGTTTTTAAATGCATAAAATTAAATACAAAGAATTGCAAAGCAATTATATTGGAATGCAGTTATTGACATATTTTTAAAATCCAAATTTACAAGCCCCATGTTAAATGAGATTAAGAACCCCTCTTTAATCAGGAATACAATAAATATTTGATGACAGTGAATGTCTACAATAAGTCATTTCTGCTCCAATTAAAAATTCTGCTATGATATGAGCAAAGACAGATTCAGAGGCAAATAGAAAAAACGATTGATTTTCGTAATCTATCATTTAAGAATTCATGAGATCTTACTTTACAGTGCCATGTCAGATTCCTGGAGTTTTTCCCAGGCGTGCTTCTTCTTGACTCCAATGATGATGGCCCTCTAGCTCCAAGCATTACTGTCAACAAGCATCCTATCCAGGATGGCCATGTCTTCCTAAGTTGCTTTCTTCTTGGGCCACTAGAGGGTGCTTGGTCCAGAGCATTCCTAGCATCAGCATCAGCATCAGCATCAGCTGATCTGGCCAGCCCAGTCTTCCAAGAACCTCTGCCCAGGATTTCTGCTGTAGCATCTTATTTAATGGGAAATGTGACTGAAAAGAAAGAGATGTCTGCATTTAGCCTACATTTTTCTCTTTTTTTAGAACCCAAGTAGAATCTTCAAATCTCAACAGACTCTCTTGTTGAGGCAGATGAAGCACCTCTTAAAAAGAATGAGAAGGATTGGTGGTGGAGTTGTGGACTGATCCAACCATTCTGGAAGGCAGTTTGGAAATGTGCCCAAAAGGCTAGAAAACTGTTCATACCCTTTGATCTGGTGATACCACAACTGGCTCTATATCCCAAAGAGATCATAAAAAAGGGGAAAGACCTATTTATACAAAAATATTTAGAGCTGCTCTTTTTGTGGTGGCAAAGAATTGGAAACTGAGGGGGTGTCCCTCAATTGGGGAATGGCTGAACAAATTATGCTATGTGCTGGTGATGGAATACTATTGTGCTATAAGGATGATGAACAGAATCATTTCAGAAAGAGCTGAGAAGATCTATATAAACTGGTGCAGAGTGAAACAAGAAGAACCAGAAGAACATTGTACACAGTAACAGCAATATTATATGAGATCAACTGTGAAAACTTGGCTACTCTGGACAACGCAATGATCTGGGACAATTCTGTAGGATTTATGATGGGGAAAGAACTGTTGGAGTTGGATACAGATTAAAGCATAGGATAGTTTATTTACCTTTTTTGGTGGGGGCTGGGGGAGCTGCTTGTATGAGTGTGCTCTTACAACAATGACCAATATGGAAGTACATTTTGCATGATAATACATGTATGGCCCAGAAAAAAATTGCTTACCATCTCCAAGTGGGGGAGGGAAGGGAGGAAGGGAGACTGTTTGAGTCTTATAAAGTGTTCGCTTACAAAAATCAGTAATATGGAAATGGTTTTTGCGGGACAATGCATGTATAACCCAGATTGAATTGCTTGTCAGCTCTAGGAAGGGGGAGGGAAAAAGAAAGGTAGACAATTTGGGAGTAGAAACACAGAAGCAAAAAAATTGCTTGATTACAAGGGTCGAGGGGATATGGCTGGAAAGGTAGACTAAATGAACATCCTAATGCAAACACCAACAACATGGAAATAGGTTCTGATCAAGGACACATGTAATACCCAGCGGAATTGAGTGTTGGCTGTGGGAAGGGTGGGGGGAGGGGAGGGAAGAATAGAATATGATTTTTGTAACCAAAGAATAATGTTTGAAATTGACCAAATAAAATAAAATTTTTAAAAAAAGAACTAAACAAAGGGCAGTTAGTGTTGTGGGGGTGAAGAGATGCAGCCCTGGGGTTTGGGAAGAATACCTTTTGCAAGAATGCAAGACTCCAAAACTTAGCTTAAAAATAAAAAGAGAAATTTATTAATTTAGAGAGTAATGTTGAGAATGGCCAGGAGGATGGTACAGGTGGAACAGCAAAATAGAAAGCTGCTGCTTGGGAGGACAGCATGGATGGAAAGGCTGTCCCCCATGTGACAAGGAAATCACTTAAAGGATTGATATATATTAATTTAAGGTCGCCAAGGAATTCAGCTATGTAATTCCTTAATGAAAACTCAAGTCAGCCGTCAACCTTTTATGGAGTTTTAATTACAAACAGGAGGAAGAAAGGAATTAGAGAGAGAGAGAGAGAGAGAGAGAGAGAGGGAGAGAGAAAGGGAGAGAAGGGAATAGGGCTTAAATACCCCTTCTGTTTAGGCTGGGCCAAAAGGCCCAAGCCCTTAGATAGCTGAGGCAAAGAAAAGAGATCAGTCCCTATTACTCACGTGACCAAAAATGGAGAAACAGTCTCCGGGGGGGCCCCCACCTTCAGCTTCCTTCAGCGCAAGCTTCTCAGAGCACACCGCAACCACTCCGACAAACTCCTCAACCACCTCGAGTCTTCAGCCCCCCTATCCTTAAGGAAACCATCCAAGTTCCCTCCCCTCAGTCCTCACATCTACCAATCACCTGTCCATCAATTTCCCTGTGCCAATGGAGGCTCTAGCTTAACCCAGGACCGCCCAGAGGTCTCTGGCTTTGCACATGTCTGTTGAAGGTCATATTTTCAAATAATTAAATCTTAAAATAATTAAATCTTTGATCCTTTGCTACAGCCCTTTCTAAATCCTGTTAACCTGAGTACGGTAGAGATTGGAATAATTAAATTTTGATCTAGGCTGCAGCCCTTACTCAATCCTGTTAGGACTGAATAGGGTGGAGATTGATTCCAAGTATCTCCATTGTATCAATTCTAAAATCAATCATGACTCAAAGAAATTCCTGTTCTATGCTTAAGCATAGGTCAAAGTCCTTTCCATTGTTCAGCAAAAGGTTTCTGTCCTAAAGTAATCTTAAGAAGGGAGGAGAAGGAACCTCCCATGCCAATGGGGTTCACATTCCAATAGCCAAGACCCACTATCAATAGGAAATTTTTCAAGTATGAAATTTCCCAATGGTGAATTTTCCAACATTTATAAGTCTAAGAAATTTTGAGGTTTACACCCAGATGACATCAATTCTGGGGATTTTATACACTACAACAGATGCTGTGTCATGGTGTGGACAGGACTCTAGAGTGGTAAACCCTTGGCCTGAAATTCAGTCAGGGGTTTGGTTATCTGACTGGGGTCTGCCTGGAGACATGGGGAATGACCCTCATAAAGATTCCTTAGTTTTAGGGAACAGACAGATGTCTGAGATGTAGCCTGATAGGATCGAGGTGTAGCCTGGAGGTGCATCTCTCTGTCCATCTTAAATCTAAAGGAGGACAATCATGTCAGGGTCCTATAGAGGTCGTTGGATGTTTTCGGCTAGGAGTCATGAGGATGTAAGGGAGCAAAGGAATTTCCCTGATAATAGTTTGCCCAAGTTTCTGGGGGTACAGTGCCCATGTTAGTAGGTGACTCAGTAAGAGAGCCAGGCCTGGAGATGGGAGGGTCTAGCTTCAAATATGGCCTCAAACATTTCCTAACTGGGTAACCCTGTCACTTAACCCCCAACTGCCTGGCCTTTACCACTCTTATGCCTTGGAACCCTATGGATTCTAAAAGAAAAGAAAAGAAAAGAAAGGAAAGGAAAAGAAAAGAAAAGAAAAGAAAAGAAAAGAAAAGAAAAGAAAAGAAAAGAAAAGAAAAGAAAAGAAAAGAAAAGAAAAGAAAAGAAAAGAAAAGAAAAGAAAAGAAAAGAAAAGAAAAGAAAAGAAAAGAAAAGAAAAGAAAGGTGGGGGAAGACTTTTGTGGAGACATAATGAGCTCAGGGTGAGTACAAGTTTAGGGGAATATCCCAGGGTGGGGTTATATGTAGGAAAGAGGAGCCCAGCACCTCATTGCCCTGCTGAGTGTTTGCCACAGGCAGGGCAGGGAGAGATGCCACTGTGTTCGTGTAACCTCTCAGGGCTATTCCCCAGTCAGTGTGGGTTCCAATAGGGTGGAGGTTTGTGCCCTCTGTGGCCCCATGGCCACTCAAAACACCTGCTGGGCCTGGCTTTCAGCAAGACAGCTGCTCGGGCTGGTCCAAGTGGGATTGCTTCAGTCATCACCCATCCCTCCTCTGCAACCATGCATTTCATCCCATGCCTGTCCCCTTGTGGGGAAGCCTGTGAAGCCTCCTCCCCTCCCTCTGTAAGGTCTTTTGGTCTCTGGATGTTTTCTGACTTCAAAGTTGGCCTCTACCTTCTCACTCCCAGCTCAGCTCACAGAACAAGGCCTGTGATGTACCCCTCACTGCTAGATGACTTGATGGACACCTGCTGCATATACAAACAGTGAATTTCAAACTTGAACCTATCTACCCATAGCATGTTGGTTTGTGAGGACCTGGAGTCCAAGGCCCAGCTTCAAATCTGGCCTCAGTCATTTATTAGCTGTGTGACCCTGGACAAGATCTTTAACCTCTCCATGCCTCAGTCTCCTCACCTGTAAAATGAGAAAAATAATAGCCTTCTAGGATTATTGTAAGGACCAAATGAGGTCATATTTGTAAAAGTGCTTTGAAAACCTTAAAAGGCTACATAAAACCTTGAGGTTATTATTATTATTATTATTACTATTCCCCCCAAAAAACACATCTGACCTGACATGCAAACTTCAAAATGAATGACACCACAATGGTAGAGATGAGGAACAACTTCCTAATAAGTAGAGCTATACAAGAGGAGAATGGATTATCTCAGGAAGGATCCAAGTGGAGGCTAGAGATCCCTTCTGGCCCAGATTGTCACAAAGGGGATTCTCTTGTCCAGAGTGGCTTGGATTAAAAGTCTATGAGATCTGGGGGCAGCTGGGTGGCTCAGTGGATTGAGAGCCAGGCCTAGAGACAAGAGGTCATGGATTTAAATCTGGCCTCAGACACTTCCAAACTGTGTAACCCTGGGCAAGTGACTTGACCCCTATTGCCTAGCCCAGTGATGGGCAACTTCGAGAAAAAAAAAACCAATACTTTTGCAGTATTTATAGTTTAAATAACAAAAATGTATAATTGTAATATATAACTGTATTTAATAAACCAAAAACTAATTATTTAACTTACCTGCTTAGTGACTTCTTTGTTCATCTGTCAGTTTCTTTTGTTGGTCTTGATATTATTTAACTTTTGTGGGGTGCCGTGAACTAAGATAAGTGAGGGGGAGGGGGAATTCTTTAACTAAACTGCCTATTAGTGACTTTTTTGTTACTGAACTTCATTGGCTAAACCTTCAGTTGAAGGTTGGTATTTTGTACCCTTCAAGCCCAAGCAAGCGCTACTAACTTCATCTGTCAATGTGTTTCTTTTGTTGGTTTTGATATTATTTAATGATGAGAATAAAGTCTCACAAAAGTACCTAGAGGGAAAAATTGTGAGTAAGGCCATTGCTATATTTTTCAGGGTGCTAAAAGTGTCTGGTAATTGGTTCCAGGCAGTACCCCACTGGCCCGGCCCCGCTCTGTATCATCCCACCCCTCCCCAGCAGACTGGTCTAGCTGCAGCCTGCCAACCTGCCTGCCCTCTAGCACTCCTTCCACTTGCTCCTCCTCCCCACCCCTGCAGGATTCTCACACACCACAGCTGCCTGGCATGTGCCACTTCCACTGGCCCCCCCATCCCTGCTGCCAGCCTATGGAGCAGCCCTCCCCCCTGGGCTAGGCAGGGGCATGGCGAAGGTGGCACAGCTCCCCCAGGCAGGGCCCCGAGGCACACTGAGCTCTCATGCAGCCTCATATCATTGAAAATGGCTATGCATGTCACTGCTGATACACATGTCATAGGTTCACCATCATGGGCCTAACCCTTACCACTCTTCTGCCTTAGAACCAATACCCAGTATTGATTCTAAAGTGGAAAGTAAGGGATTTTATTAAAAAATTTAAAAATTCTATGGGATCCCCTCTCACTCAGAACCTGTGATTCAAGGGGTCAGGAGTCTATCTAAAAATGATGGAATAGGGGTTCTCCTCTGCTCCTCTCAAAAGCATTAGATGGATTCACTTTGGGGTCCCTCCCCAGCACAAAAGACAAGGGCTGCTGGCCAGTTCAGAGCTCCTCACATCAAATCTTCCATCCATTCATCTGTCTATATGTCATTCTCAGGGCTCTGGTCACTCAGTATGGGCTCCCCTGACCTTCTGCCCCACCCGGAAGGGAAAGGTTCACTGGCTTGGATTCCAGCATCCAAGGCATCTTTGGCATCCACCCTGGCTGTTGCCATACGTGGATTGGGGAGAGGAGAACTTGGTGAGCAGTTTCTCCTTGGCCCCCTTTGCACATGGTGTCTTTCATCCACTGGGTTGTGGCAGGAGCTGCGGTCAATGGACTCCAATTCAGGGAGATAAGAAGCAAAGCTGAGGTTTCAGGCTGAACAGCTTCAGACCCCAAAGAATGGAAACAATCCATGCAATCTATAAACAAGGGTTAATTCTAGTGCTCCAAGGAAAGATGTGGGTATTTTTAGGCTTCCAGCACTGCAACTAAATTCAGGAACATGCTGGGATGAGGAGAGGAGTGTTTGTGCATATGTATGGGTGTGTGTGTGAGGGAAAGCACGGGCACACACAAGCCTGCTCAGTCACATTGCCTTATATGAAGAAGGACCCCAAACCCTGATGTTTCCACTAAAAGCCTACTGCCCAGAGGCTGATGGGGGCCCCGTTTCTAGAAGGGAGCCTAGATAACTGGGCAGTTCTTTTACTATCATGTTAAAGTCGGTCCACACGTTAACAAAATTTAAAAATCTGTCCCAGCCTTCCCAGTTCCATGTGGGAATGATCCTTTTCTCTGTTTTTCCTCAGACATCAGCGAGGGCCTACCTATGTTTTTCTCTGAAGGTCATAATAAAAAGAAAGAAACTTTTAATAAGAAACCAGAATGATACTCTGTTTTAGGAAGAAGACTTCACTAGAGGGGGAAGTAGGTTGGTTTTCTGTGTGTCCCATCTAAAAAGGAATGGGTTTCCCAAAACAGGCTGGGGTCCTATGTGGGTGACTTCAGTAAGTCCTTCCACTTTCTAGGTCTCTGTGTCTTCTTTGTATAGGAAACAAGGAAGTTCAACTGTTTGGTCTCTAAGACCTCTTCTGGCTCCCTATAAGAGATGATCATATCATGGAGGACAATGTGTTGACAGGGCAGCACATTCCAAAGAATCGGGAGACTCTCCTCCTCAGTACGAGGGAGGAAGGGAAGATATCCATTAGCAGGAAACAATGCAGGAGGTTTGATCCAAACACACGGGGCTGGAAGGGCCAGCTTCTCTTGGTCCTGTGGATGGAGAGAAGAATGGACGTAGCAGGTGACAGCTCCTGGCCTCATTCCTGAAAACCTGACTTCTTTACTTGAGGCTATGAAGCCACAGCTGGCCAACCTGGCAGAGAGACCATCCAGAAGAAGAAACCCTCAGGGAGGCAAGAAGCACAGATTATGTTAACCCTGGAGGGACCCGCCTGAAAGGGCAGAGGCTCCAACCAATGCTAGGATTAGGCATGTTTGGCTGGTAGAATTCATATGGTCAAATAGTTTAAATATATAGAAAACCCTTCCTGCTTCCCTGGGCAGCTGTAACATGACCCAATGACTTTCCATTGTAGTTCTGAGTCCTCACATCCCAAACTAAGTGCTGCTGGTTTAAATCCATCCTTTTTCCCCTTCTGATTATGCCCACCTGTTGATCTCTCCTGCCTTAGAAGAGGATGCTGGGTTTGGGGAACCTCCTGTTGGTTACTGACTTGGTCACATTTTTTAAAAAAAAATTTATTTAGTCAATTTAGAACATTATTCCTTGGTTACAAAAATCATATTCTTTCCCTCCCTCCCCTCCCCCCACCCTTCCCGTACCAGACACACAATTCCACTGGTTATTACATGTGTCCTTGATCAGAATCTATTTCCATGTTGTTAATGTTTGCACTACGATGTTCATTTAGAGTTTACAACCCCTGCCATATCCCCCTTGACCCATGTAGTCAAGCAGTTGTTTTTCTTCTGTGTTTCTGCTCCCACAGACTTTCCTCTGAATCTGGATAGTGTTCTTTCTCATACATCCCTCTGGGTTGTTCAGGATCACTGCATTGCCATGAATGGAGAAGTCCATTACATTCGATTGTACCACAGTGTATCAGTCTCTGTGTACAATGTTCTCTTGGTTCTGCTCCTTTCACTCTGCATCAGTTCCTGGAGGTTGTTCCAGTCCCCATGGAATTCCTCCACTTTATTATTCCTTTGAGCACAATAGTATTCCATCACCAACATATACCACAATCTGTTCAGCCATTCCCCAATTGAAGGGCATCCCCTCATTTTCTAATTTTTTTGACACCTCAAAGGCTGCAGCTATGAATATTCTTATACATGAATTTTTCCTTATGATCTCTTTGGGGTTCAAACCCAACAGTGCTATGGCTAGATCAAAGGGCAGGCAGTCTTTTAGCGCCCTTTGGGCATAGTTCCAAATGGCCCTCCAGAATGGTTGGATCAATTCACAACTCCACCAGCAATGCATTAATGTCCTGACTTTACCATATACCCTCCAGCATTCATTACTTTCCATAGCTGTCATGTTAGCCAGTCTGCTAGGTGTGAGGTTGTTTTGATTTGCATTTCTCTGATTGAAAGAGAGTTAGAACACTTTTTCATGTGCTTATTAATAGTTTTGATTTCTCTAACTGAAAATTGCCTAGTCATGCCCCTTGACCATTTTTCAGTTCGAGAATGGCTTGATTTTTTGTACAATTGATTTAGCTCTTTATATATTTGAGTAATTAGACCTTTGTCAGAGGTTTTTGTTATGATTGTTTCCCAATTTGTTGCTTCTCTTCTAATTTTGGTTGCATTGGTTTTGTTTGTACAAAACCTTTTTAATTTGATGTAATCAAAATTATTGATTTTACGTTTTGTGATTTTTTTCTAGCTCTTGCTTCCTTTTAAAATCTTTCCTTTCGCAAAGATCTGACATGTATACTATTCTGTGTTCACCTAATTTGCTTATAGTTTCCTCCCTTATGTGCAAGTCATTCACCCATTTTGAGTTTATCTTGGTGTAGGGTATGAGATGTTGATCCAAACCTAATCTCTCCCATACTGTCTTCTAATTTTCCCAGCAGTTTTTTTTTATTAAATAGTGGTTTTTGGTCCCCAAAACTGGGATCTTTGGCCTTATCATAAACTGTCTTGCTGAGGTCACTTACCCCAAGTCTATTCCACTGATCCTCCTTTCTGTCTCTTAGCCAGTACCATATTGTTTTGATAACCACTGCTTTATAGTATAATTTGAGATCTGGTACTGCAAGGCCACCTTCCTTCGCTTTTTTTTTTTCATGACTTACCTGGATATGATCTTTTGTTCTTCCAAATGAACTTGTTATGTTTTTTTTTTTCCTAATTCACTAAAAAAGTTTTTTGGTAGATCAATGGATATGGCACTAAATAAGTAAATAAATTTGGGTAGGATGGTCATTTTTATTATGTTAGCTAGTCCTCCCCATGAGCAATCGATTTTTCCCCAATTGTTTAGATCTAGTTTTAATTGTGTGGAGAATGTTTTCTAGTTGTGTTCATATAGTTCCTGTGTTTGTCTCGGCAGATAGATTGCCAACTATTTTATATTGTCTAGGGTGATTTTAAATGGAATATTTCTTTCTAATTCTTGCTGCTAAGATGTGTTAGAGATATATAGAAATGCTGATTATTTATTTGGATTTATTTTGTATCCTGCAACTTTGCTAAAGTTGTTGATTATTTCCACTTGCTTTTTAGTTGATTCTCTAGGATTCTTTAAGTAGACCATCATATCATCTGCTTGGTCTTCTTGTTGCCAATTTTAATACCTTCAATTTCTTTTTCTTCTCTAATTGCTATGGATAGTGTTTCTAGTACAATATTAAATAATAGAGGTGATAATGGGAATCATTGTTTCACTCCTGATCTTACATCTAGTTTATCCCCATGGCAGATGATGTTTGCTGATGGTTTTAGATAAATATTGTTTATTATTTTTAGGAAAGGACCTTCTATTTCTATACTTTCTAGTGTTTTCAAAAGGAATGAATGTTGTATTTTGTCAAAGGCTTTTTCTACATCTATTGAGATAATCATGTGATTTTTGTTGGTGTGCTTGTTGATATGGTCAATTATGTGGATGGTTATCCTAATATTGAAGCTTCCTAATATTGAACCATCCTTGCTGGTTCCATTTCTGGTATAAATTCCACCTGATCATAACGAAAGCCCTCGTGATGACTTGCTGGAGTCTTTTTGCTAGTATTCTATTTAAGATTTTTGCGTCTATGTTCATTAAGGAGATTAGTCTATAGTTTTCTTTCTGTGTTTTTTACCTGCCTGGCTTTGGAATCAGTACCATATTTGTGTCATGAAAGGAATTTGGTAGAACTCCCTCTTTGCTTATTATGTCAAATAGTTTCTATGGTATTGGGATTAGCTGTTCTTTGAAAGTTTGATAGAATTCATTTGTGAATCCATCAGGCCCTGGGGATTTTTTCATTGGGAGTTCTTTGATGGCTTGTTCAATTTCTTTTTCTGATATGGGATTATTTAAGAATTCTATTTCTTCTTCTGTTAATCTAGGCAATTAATATTTTTGTAAATATTCATCCATATCACCTAAGTTGCCATATTTGTTGCCATGTAATTGGGCAAAATCATTTTTAATGATTGCCTTAATTTCCTCTTCATTGGAGGTAAGGTCTCCCTTTTCATCTGTGATACTGTTAATTTGGTTTTATTCTTTCCTTTTTTATTAGATTGAACAGTACTTTGTCTATTTTGTTTATTTTTTCAAAATACCAGCTTCTAATCTTATTTATTAGTTCAATAGTTCTTTCACTTCTGATTTTATTAATTTCTCCCTTAATTTTTAGGACCTCGAATTTAATTTTCATCTGGGGTTTTTTTATTTGCTTGTTTTCAAGTTTTTTGATTTGCATGTCCAATTCATTGACCTCTGCCCTCCCTAATTTGTTAATATATGAACTCAAGGATATACATTTCCCCCTGAGTACTGCTTTGACTGTATCCCATGGATTTTGAGAGGATGTCTTATCATTGCCATTTTCTTCAATGAAATTATTAATTGATTTGTTCTCTAACTAACTGATTTTGGAGAATCATATTATTTAATTTCCAATTAATTTTTATTATTGTTTTTATTGCATTATGATCTGAAAAGGTTGCATTTATTATTTCTGCTCTTTTGCACTTGTTTTGAAATCTGGATACTATACCATTTGGTGCATATATGTTGATTATTGATATTTCTTCATTGTCTGTACTGCCTTTTATTGGAATGTAGTTACCTTCCCTATCCCTTTTAATCAGGTCTATTTTTACTTTGGCTTTGTCAGATATCATGATTGCAACTCCTGCCTTCTTTCTATCAGTTGAGGCCCAGTAGCTTTTGCTCCAACCTTTAATTCTTACCTTGTGAGTGTCTACCTGCCTCAGGTGTGTTTCCTTTTTTTTTTAACCCTTACCTTCTGTCTTGGAGTCAATACTGTGTATTGGCTCCAAGGCAGAAGAGTGGTAAGGGCTAAGCAATGGGGGTCAAGTGATTTACCCAGGGTCACACAGCTGGGAAGTGTCTGAGGCCAGATTTGAACCTAGGACCTCCAGTCTCTAGGCCTGGCTCTCAGTCCACTGAGCTACCCCATCAGGTGTGTTTCTTGCAGACAACATATGGTAGGGTTTTGATTTCTAATCCACACTCTCCTATTTGTTTTCATTTTATGGATGAGTTCTTCTCATTCACATTCAAACTTATGATTGTCACTTGTGTATTCCCCAGCATTTTGATACCCTCTCCTAGTTCTGTCCTTTCTTCTTTTGCTATATCCTTTTAAACCAGTGGTTTGCTTTTAATCAGTTCCTCAGTCCCTGCCCTTAATAAGTTTCCCTTTCTGCCCCCTCCTTTTTTGCTCCTTTCTTATTTTTTTATGGTCTGTTACGTTCCCTCCCCCCTCTCTTTCCCTCCCTTTTTGTACTTCCTTCCCCCCTATTCCCCCTTAGTTTTCCCTTCTTACTTTCTCTATAGGGTAAGATAGAATTCAATACCTCAATGGATCCAGATGCTCTTTCTTCTCAGAAATGATTTCACTGAGAGTAAGGTTAAAGTATTACCTATTAGCACTCTCTTCCTCTCATTCTTATGAGAGTATTCTTCCCCTCTCCTTCCCATGTGTATCTTTGTGTGATAAATATTATTCTATTTATTTTACTTCTTCAAATATCTCTTGGTATCATCTTTGATTCCCCCCTCCCTTTTTATTTTTTGCATATTGTCCTATAGCATTTATTACCCCAATCTCTTCCTGTGAATGATTCCTCTAATTACTATAATAGTGAATATAATTTTTGAGAGTTGCAAATAACATTTCCCCCATATACTAATATAAATAATTTGATCTTATTGAAGCTCTTAAAGAAGAATGTTTGAATAAAAACATTTTCCCCCCTTTCCCTCTCTTTCTTATTTACCTTTTCATGTTTCTCTTGATCTTTGTGTTTGTATATCAAACTTTCCATTTAGTTCTGTTCTTTTCTTTACAAATACTTGGATCTTCTATTTTGTCGAATGCCTATCTTTCCCCTGAAACTGCATAGCCAGTTTTGATGGATAGGTGATCCTTGGTTGAAGACCCAATTCTCTTGCCTTTCTGAATATCATATTCCAAGCCTTGTGGTCCTTTAGTGTGGAAGCTGCCAGATATTGTGTAATCCTGGTTGGTGCTCCTTGATATCTGAATTGTCTCTTTTTGGCTTCTTGTAAAATTTTCTCCTTAGCTTGGAAGCTCTTGAATTTGGCAGTTACATTCCTGGGAGTTGTCTTTGGAGGATTTTGTGTAGAAGGTGTTGAATGTTTATTTTCCCCCCTGTTCAAGAATACCAAAGCAGTTTTCTTGGATAATTTCTTGTAGTATGATGTCAAGATTTCTGTTTAATTCTGGGTTTTCAGGTAGGCCAATGATTCTCAAATTGTCGCTCCTTGCTCTGTTTTCCTGATCCATCATCTTGTCAGTGAGATATTTTATGTTTTCTTCTATTTTTGTCAGTCTTTTGACTTTGCTTTATTAATTCTTGCTGTTTTGCACGATCATTGGTTTCCAATTGCCTAATTCTAGTCTTTAAATACTGGTTTTCCTTTTTGGTTTGGTCTATCCTGCTTTTCATGGCTTCCAGCTGTTTCTCCAATTGGGAGTTCTTGTCCTTTAAACTGTTATTTTTTTTAACTATTTCCCACTTTTCTTGCCAGAAGGCTTCCATCTTTTTGATAAGCTCCAATTTAAATTCTTCAAGAACTTGTGGGCAATTTCCATTTTGGGGAAATGTTTTGTTGCAGTTATTTGTATTTCCTCTTCTATTTCCTCTGTAACCTGTGTTTTTCCTCTGTAAAAATTATCAAGGGTCAACCCCTTCTTCTTGTTTTTCTTGGTGTTGGGAAGTTGTTGTTCCTGGGCACTGTTTGCAATTACTGTGGTGGTTTTCCTTCCCTTTCCAGTTAGAAATCTGAGTGAGATGGGCAGGCTCTCTGTGTATGGAGCTAAGGAGCAAGGATTTTGGCTGAGGCCAGCTCTCCAGTCTCTGCAGCTTCTGCTATTTGCTGCCCCCTCTTTGTGCTATCTCCCTGCCAGCACCCACGATCTGTACTCCTCAGCCTGCTGGGGCCTTAGGTCTAGCTGCTCTCAGGGGTAGATCCCCTGTGGTCTCAGTTAGCTGCCAAGGACCCAGAGGTGCCCCTCACTCACTCCAGAGGTTCCCCTTGCTCACTCACTGATTCTAGCGCGAGCTGGCTCTGACTCTGGCTCCATTGGGGGGATGGGGAAGGGTGGATCAGCTTGCATTTTCTTGGAAGCCTTTTCACCCCCTTAGAGTGTGGAAATGCCCAAATCCCACGTACCTTCAATGCTATGCCCTACTGTAGAGTCCCTTCATTCATATGAATTTGGGATTTTTTTTAGCTTTTTGAGGTAGTCTGTATTGGTAGGTGGTAAGGGGAGGAAGAGTCCTGTATCTAGACGGCTGCCATATTTACCCAGAAATTTCCTCTCACTTGGTCACATTTTTGCTGGCTTAAGAGTCAAAATAAATGTTTAAAAACAAAAAGAGAAGCAGACTCTCAAAGTATGGACTTCCCTAGTATCCTGAGGAAAGGTATACATATCCACATGGCTTCTCCTCTTCCCATAATCCTTTAAGCTGAGAAAAATGGGTCTATGACTCATATCAATCCCCTCCACCAGTCTTGACATCAGAGCAAAGTTAGGTGGGATGGGAATTGCAATGAAGAATTGAGGGATGGATGTCCTGGAAGCAGGCAAGATCTGAGTTCAAATCTCATTTCAGACATTTACTGGCTGTGTGACCCTGAACAAGTCACTTCACCTCTGCTTGCCTCAGTTTCTTCAACTGTACAATGGGGATGACAATAATAATCTTTTAACTCCCAGAGTTGTTGTAAGGATCAAATGAGATATTTGTAAAATGTCTGGCATATAGTAGGTGCTTAATAAATGCTTATCTCCCCTCTTCCTAAGTGATGCCTGGAGGAAATGTGGCCAAGACAACATTATATAGAAAGATATTGGATAACATTTATATAGTGCTTAAAAGTTTATGAAGCACACAGCAACCCTGGGAAATAGATGCTATTCTTATCCCCATTTTACAGTTGGGGGGAAGCTAAAGCAGATAGAGGTCTGTCTCAGAGGTTTTTCTCCCCCAGAAACACACTGATTTATTGACCAAAGTTCACATTCCAAACAATTCCTAGCAGCAGCAGGCGAATATTCCTCCTCCCTCCTATGGCAGCCAGCCAGTCAGCCAGTCAGGTTCTTGTATGGGAAGGTTTCCTGGGACACAGCAATAACAGGGCTAGGAAGGCTGGCTTTGGAGAGCCCAATGTGAGCCTTTAGAGGAAATCATTACGCCACCCAAAACCCTCCAATCAAATGACCCAAACTTGAAAAGCCTCCCAATCCCTGGGAGGTGAGGGGCAAGCCTGATATTCTCTAGCAGTCAGCTGGGAGGGGTGGTCACTCCTCAGGTGGGCCAAGGCCAGGTACAGACCCCACAGAGCACTTCCAGGGGAGGCTGAAAGGGGGTGCTTTCTCATCACTGGAAAGAAGGGCTGCCTGCCTGCCCAGTAGCCTCAGGAAGCCTCTCCTGAGCTAGAGACAATTTAAGAACTGAGCCACATCTGAGCAGGTATGCCCTGTCCCTTCCTATCTTGTCCCTGTTTGCTTTCTGTTGCCTTCCTTTTCATGGAAGATTTAGGCTCTCAAGTAGGGACTGGGATATGCCAGGTCACACAGCCCAGAAGTAAGCAGCAGAGGCAGAGCCTGACCTGGGCCCCAGGTGGTTCTGTAGCAGCTCTCCATCCACCAGGCCCTGCCCCTGGACCACAAAGGTATACTGGAAGAACAGGTGAGTGTGATTTGTAGAGGAGGGGCAGGGTCACTCAGGGAAGTAGGGAAGGAGGTCAGGAGCTTCATGGGGCATGAGTCATAGGCCAGATCAGCCATTTTATGGGCATTTACCACAAGGAAGCTCCAGGGAGGGGCAGTTGTATGACTCAATTTGGTGGTAGTGGCAGTGCTGATGAGGAAATAGTGTTTGTAAGTGTTTCTTCTACATGTTAAAGTCCCAGGCTAAGTTTTGAAAAGCCCAAGAGGTTGGGCATGGGTGAGGAATCCCTGCCAGGTGTCAGACTCCAAAAATCAGCAGGTTGACTTAGAAATCCACAAATTCACATTATCCCCCATCCTTGAATTCCATGATCCACCCTTTAGGGACTCTTTTTTTTTTACCCTTACCTTCCATCTTGAAGTCAATACTGTGTATTTGTTCCAAGGCAGAAGAGTTGTAAGGGCTAGGCAAGGGGGGGGGGGGGGTTAAGTGACTTGCCCAGGGTCACACAGCTGGAAAGTGTCTGAGGCCAGAATTAAACCTGTAGAACCTCCCTTCTCTAGACCTGGCTCTATCCACTGAGCTACCTAGTAACATGTTCTCCTCAGACATTTTTAGCTGTGTGCCTCTGGGCAAGTTGCTTAACCTCTGTCTGCCTCTTTTCCCTCAATTGTAAAATGGAAAGAATACCAGCACCTACCTCCAATAATTGTTCTGAGGATTAAATGAGATAATGTCTGTCAAATGCTTAAAGACACAGTCTAGCGCTGGGACCCAAAAGATCTGTTTTTACCAGTAAAAGTAGTAGAGAGAATGTGTCAAAGGCTGGATTTAAACTCATCTGCCTAACTCAGTGCCTAACCACTGCAGCCCCTAATCACCCCTCTGTAAATTTGATGAGCCTGCCATTGATGCCTTTATCCAGCTCATTGATAAAAATGTTTACCTAATCTGTGGATCACTGGGAGACCCACTGGAGGTCTTCTGTCAGGCAAACATTGAACGACAAATGATAATTTGTTTAGTCCAACTATGTAGCTCATCCCAAATCCTTCTCATCGTCTCATTGTCTGGTCCACATCTCTCTGCCTTTTCCACAGGAAGAGTACAGGATACTTTAGCCAAAGCTTCATTAAAATTGAGGAAAACTCTGACTCTAGTATTCTTCTGATTGATTAACTGAGGGATCAGCAAACTATGAGCCAGCTTAAAAGTGTAAAAAACTCAAGGAAGCAATAAGTAAATTAGGCAAACACAGAATAGTATACTTGTCAGATCTTTGGGAAAGGAAAAATTTTAAGACCAAGCAAGAGTTAGAAAAAAAATTACAAAATGTAAAATGAATAATTTTTATTACATTAAATGAAAAGGTTTTTGTACAAACAAAACCAATGCAACTAAAATTAGAAGGGAAGCAACAACTTGGGAAAAATCTTCATTAGAAAAAACTCTGCCCAACTATATGGTAACAAATATGGCAATCTAGGTGATATGGATGAATGTTTACAAAAATATAATTTGCCTAGACTAACAGAGGAAGAAATAGACTACCTAAACAACCCCATATTAGAAAAAGAAATTGAACAAGCCATCAAAGAACTCCCTAAGAAAAAATCACCAGGGCCTGATGGATTCACAAATGAATTCTATCAAACATTCAAAGAACAACTAATCCAATATTATACAAACTATTTGACAGGAGTTCTACCAAAATCCTTTTACAATACAAATATGGTACTGATTCCAAAGTCAGGCAGGTAAAAAATAGAGAAAGAAAACTATAGACCAATCTCCTTAATGCAAAAATCTTAAGTAGGATACTATCAAAAAGACTCCAGCAAGTAATCATGAGGATTATCCAGGAATGCAAGGATGGTTCAATATTAGGAAAACCATACACATAATTGACCATATTAACAAGCACACCAACAAAAATCACATGATTATCTCAATAAATGCAGAAAAAGTCTTTGACAAAATACAGCAATAATTCCTACTGAAAACACTAGAAAGTATAGGAATAGAAGGGCCTTTCCTAAAAATAATAAACTGTATATATCTAAAACCATCATCAAACATCATCTGCAATGGGGATAAACTAGATGTATTCCCAATAAGATCAGGAGCAAAACAAGGAAGCCCATTATCACCTCTATTATTTAACATTGTACTAGAAACACTATCAGTAGCAATTAGAGAAGAAAAAGAAATTGAAGGTATTAAAATAGGCAACAAGAAGACCAAGCAGATGATATGATGGTCTACTTAAAGAATCCTAGAGAATCAACCAAAAAGCTAGTTGAAATAATCAACAACTTTAGCAAAGTTGCAGGATACAAAATAAACCCACATAAGTCATCACCATTTCTACATATTTCCAACCCATTTCAGCAGCAAGAATTAGAAAGAGAAATTCCATTTAAAATCACCCTAGACAATATACAATACTTAGGAATCTATCTGCCGAGACAAATACAGGAACTATATTTACACAACTACAAAACACTCTCCACACAATTAAAACTAGATCTAAACAATTGGAAAAACATTGATTGCTCTTGGGTAGGATGAGCTAACATAAGAAAAATGACCATCCTACCCAAACTTATTTACTTATTTAGTGCCATACCCACTGATCTATCAAAAAACTTTTTTAGTGAATTAGAAAAAAACCATAACAAGTTCATTTGGAAGAACAAATGATCAAGGATATCCAAGGAAATCATGAAAAAAAATGCGAAGGAAGGAGGCCTTGCAGTCCCAGAACTCAAGCTATACTATAAAGCAGTGGTCATAAAAAAAAAAATAGGTACTGGCTAAGAGACAGAAAGGAGGATCAGTGGAATAGACTTGGGGTAAATGACCTCAGCAAGACAGTCTATGATAAGGCCAAAGATTCCAGCTTTTGGGACCAAAATCCACTATTTGATAAAAACTGCTGGGAAAATTGGAAGCCAGTATGGGAGAGATTAGGTTTGGATCAACATTTCACATTCTACACCAAGATAAACTCAGAATGGGTGAATGACTTGAATATAAAGAAGGAAACTATAAGCAAATTAGGTGAACACAGAATAATATACTTGTCAGATCTTTGGGAAAGGAAAGACTTTAAAACCAAGCAAGAGCTAGAAAAAAAAATCACAAAATGTAAAATAAATAATTTTGATTACATCAAATTAAAAAGGTTTTGTACAAACAAAACCAATGCATCCAAAATTAGAAGGGAAGCAACAAATTGGGAAACAATCTTCATAACAAAAACTCCTGACAAAGGTCTAATTACTCAAATTTATAAAGGGCTAAACCAATTGTACAAAAAATCAAGCCATTCTCCAATTGATAAATGGGCAAGAGACATGAATAGGCAATTTTCAGTTAAAGAAATCAAAACTATTAATAAGCACATGAAAAAGTGTTCTAAATCTCTTATAATCAGAGAGATGCAAATCAAAAGAACTCTGAGGTATCACCTCACACTTTGCAGATTGGCTAACATGACAGCAAAGGAAAGTAATGAATGCTTGAGGAGATGTGGCAAAACTGGGGCATTAATGCTTTGCTGGTGGTGTTGTGAATTGATCCAACCATTCTGGAGGGCAATCTGGAACTGTGCCCAAAGGACGCTACAAGATGTCTGCCCTTTGATCCATAGCACTGCTGGGTTTGTACCCCAAAGAGGTCATAAGGTAAAATACATGTACAAGAATATTCATAGCTGCGCTCTTTGTGGTGGCCAAAAATTGGAAAATGAGGGAATGTCCTTCAATTGGGGAATGGCTGGGCAAATTGTGGTATATGTTGGTGATAGAATATAATTGTGCTGAAAGGAATAATGAACTGCAGGGATTCCATGTGAACTGGAATGACCTCCAGGAACTGATGCTGAGTGAAAGTGTTATGGGGGTACAGATGTGTACCCCTGGGGTTTGGGAAGGATACCTTTTGCAAGAATGCAAGACTCCAAAACTTAGCTTAAAAACAAAAAGAGAAATTTATTAATTTAGAAAGTAATGTTGAGAATGACCAGGAGGATAGCAAGGTGGAACAGCAATATGGGGAGCAGTTCCTTGGGAGGACAACATGAATGGAAAGGCTGTTCCCCATGAGGACAGCATGGATGGAAAAGCTGTCCCTGAGACGACATCAGTTCTGGGGTTTTTATACTTTTTACAACAGAGTGTTAGTCACCCAGGCATTTGGTGACGTGATCATCTGCCTGGGGACATAAAGATTCCTCAGTTTTAGGGAACAAATAAATGTCTGATAGGATTGAGGCATAACCTCGGAGGTGCCTCTTCCTATCCATCTTAAATCTAGAGGACAATCAAATGAAGATAGTCATCTCAGGACCCTCAAGGGGTCATTGGGTGTTTTTAGGCTCAGAGTCACGAGGATGTAAGGGAGCAAGGGAGTTTCCCTGATAATAGTTCGCCTGGGTTTCTGGGGGGACAGTGCCCATGTCAAAGGGAGAACATTGTACACAGAGACTGAAACACTGTGGCACAATCGAACATAATGGACTTCTCTACTAGCAGCAATGCAGTGATCCAGGACAATCCAGAGGAACTTATAAGAAGGAACACTGTCTACATCCAGAGAAAGAACTATGGGAGTAGAAACAGAGAAGAAAAACACCTGCTTGATCACATGGGTCAGTGGGGATATGATTGGGGTTATAAACCCTGAACGATCACCCTAGTGCAAATATCAATAACATGGAAATAGGTCTTGACCAATGATACATGTAAAACCCAGGGGAATTATGCATCGGCTATGGGACTGGGTTGGGGGGAGGGGAGGAAAAGAACATGATTTTTGTAATCCTGGAAAAATACTCCAAATTAATAAATTAAATAAAAAATTTTAAAGTATAAAAACTATTCTTAGCCCCCCAGGCTATAAAAAAAAGGCAGCGGGACAGATTTGGCCCATGGGCCCCCCCTTTGCCAGTCTCTAGCCTACCTGAACAACTATTTAAAAAAATAAGTGAAAAAAGGAAATGAAGTTAGTTTGGCATGACCTAAATGGCCTTGGTCAGTCACAGAACCTCATGAACGGTGCATTGGTATAAAAAGACGGGCTTGAGTGACAGAGAACCATGAAAGCCCCATGTTGTCTGCCAAGTGCAGACAAGACTGCTTTCATCCTCCCATTCAGTCCTGGGTCCCAGTCACTGGCCAGCTGTGGGGCAATCCAGGATAGACACGCTGAAACACTGACTCAAGGGGGCACTCATCCAGCTGCATGTCACCATCTGGCTACTGTCATTCGCATCCACTTTTTTACCCCAGCAGGACCAAAGGAGATCAGCATTAGACAGGATCATTCACAAGGCTGGTATGAAGGGTGATTCACTTGGCTGGCACTAGGACACCAGCTTTTCCAGGGGAGGATGGAGGAGCTTGAGCTAGCATGTGACTGACTGATCATTGGCACTCATCTCTGCACAGAGAACAAAGAAGCAATTTAATCCTGCCCCCATGAATGGGCACCCAAAGCTTGTTAGGACTTGGGTATTTGAATCCAGGGTATTCAGTTTCAAGAAGGAAGGAAGGAAGGAAGGAAAGAAGGAAGGAAGGAAGGAAGGAAGGAAGGAAGGAAGGAAGGAAGGAAGGAAGGAAGGAAGGAAGGAAGGAAGGAAGGAAGGAAGGAAGGAAGGAAGGAAGGAAGGAAGGAAGGAAGGAAGGAAGGAAGGAAGGAAGGAAGGAAGGAAGGAAGGAAGGAAGGAAGGAAGGAAGGAAGGAAGGGAGGAAGGGAGGAAGGGAGGAAGGGAGGGAGGGAGGGAGGGAGGGAGGGAGGAAGGAAGGAAGGAAGGAAGGAAGGGAGGGAGGGAGGGAGGGAAGGAGGAAGGAAGGAAGGAAGGAAGGAAGGAAGGAAGGAAGGGAGGGAGGGAGGGAGGGAGGGAGGGAGGAGGGAGGGAAGGAGGAAGGAAGGGAGGGAGGGAAGGAGGGAGGAAACAAGTATTTATTAAAAGCCTACTATATGGCAGGTACTGTGCAAAGAGCTTTACAAGCGACTCATCTGAGCCTCACAGCAATTTTGGGAGGGAGGGGCTATTATTATCCCCATTTTATAGTTGAAGAAACTAAGGGAGAGATTAAGTGACTTGTCCAAGGTCACAAAACTAGGAAGTATCTGAGACTAAATTAGAACTCAGGTCTTCATGACTTCAAGCCCAGCACTATCTTTTGGGCCATACATGCATTTGGTTCCATTCCCCCCCCCCCAACTTTTAACATTTCTTGCTCTCTAATTAGTTGATTTCTATTGCTTGTTCCCTTGTTTCCCTCTTCCCCTTCTGGTTTGGTTTTCGGAATACCTTTGGAACCATCATATTGCCGAGTATCTTCTTGTGTTTACTCATTTCTCTAGCCTTAGTTCCTGGCCAGAATCTACCTTTTGCTGTGTTTGGGGGTGAGATGGTCACTTGGGTTCCTATGCTGACCTCAACCTGCTAGGGATAGCTCACCCCATCTCTAAGGTTCAGATTTAGGGCTCTCAGTGGCATCTCAGGACTGAGTGGTGAGGACCTCCAAGTCCATGGGCCTGAGATGTGCCAGTCTGAGCACTGCCTCAAGCACAAATGGCACCAGTCACTGCCATGCCTAGCCACTTCCCAGGTCCATACCATTGATTTCTGACTCCCTGGGGCTTTCTCAGGGGAGGCATCTGCTCTTTCTCTCTTGAATACAGCGTCTTTCTGGCTCCAGGTGTCTCTGGCTTGTCTCTGGTGCTCTGAGAAGCTCCCAGCGTATTTGTCTCATCTCAATCAACAGCTCTCCTGGTGAGCTCACTCCCCTGTTGCCTATGGGCTCCTGGCAATTCTAGGGGTAGAAAAAAATCCCATTCTGTTGCTGCTCATTTGATTTCTGGTTCATTATATGCCCTCATGTTATTCTTAGACCTTTGATGGAGGAATGGTGCAAAAGCTGGATGGTCAGTCTTCATCCAGGCAGCCATCTTGGCCAGAACTCCAGGTCTGGCTTGCCATAGCTTAGCACAGAGCCCAGCACATAGTGGGTGCTTATTAAATGTGCATTAACTGACTGACTGTATCCAGGTGCCTGGGCTTTCTCTGGTGCTGGCTCCTGTGACCCTGGCTAATGGGCTTTGCCACTGAGTTCTGCTGGAGATTCTTCTGACCTCTCAGGGGTCACAAGGTTATATTCTGGTGGATGTCTCATCATTCTTGTTTGTCGCAAATGGGGAATAGAAAACACAAAATGCCCAGAAAGACCATGTCCTTGTGGGCACTTGGTGGCCAGGGGGAGGGCTAGACCTTTCTGACACACACCCTGACCCAGGAGCTCCCAATAATTCTGGCCTCACGTCAACCAGAAGACTTTCTCAGCCCACAGTTACAGACTCTCAGCCACTGATGGGCAAAAGTAGGATTGAAAGGAGACCCAGGCTCCACACTCCATTGGATTGGGAATAGCCAGGAATCAGGCAGGAAACTTCTAAGCCTACTTCAAAGTTTGTTCTCTCCTCTCCACCCTGCCTGCCTCCCTTAGACAGTTCTCTATTATAAATGCAAATTGGTAAAGAAGCAACTGAATGGATCAAAACACAACCTGACCATTAGTGGCAATGCAGTGATCCTGAACAGCCTGGCGGGATCTATGAGAAAGAACACTATCCACATTCAAAGGAAGAACTGTGGGAGCAGAAACACCAAAGAAAAACAACTGACTGAATACATGGGTCAAGGGGATATGGTTGGGGATGTAAATCCTAAATGAACATCCTAGTGCAAACATCAACATGGAAATAGATTCTGATCAAGGACACACGTAATACCCAGTGGAGTTGCACGTTGGTTACGAGAAGGAGGGGAGGGGAGGGAGGGATAGAAAATGATTTTTGTAACCAAGGAATAATGTTTGAAATTGACCAAATATAAATGTTAAAAAAAATAAAAGAACACAACCTGACCACATTTCAAGGGACTTCCTGACTGAGAAGGATCCTGCACCAGTGCATACTATAACCCCCTTCTTGGTTTAGGAGATGGTTTTCACTGGAAGTTGTGTCCAAAACAATTTATGACCTGATAGTGAGACTTTCCAAACTCACCTAAGGCTGGTAGATAGATATACAATCTCATCTAACCCTATTCAATGCCTGGCTAGTTGGCTAAAGTCCAGCAGAGATAGCGTTCCACTGACATGATTTTTGAGGACTCTACTTCCTACTAAAGCATCAGAACAGGACTTTGGATGAGGGATTGCAAATCATCTGGCGTCAAATCCAAGAAGTGAACGTGGGGTGTGTTTCCTATTTCTAGACCTTGCCCAGGGTCACAGGATCATGAAGGAAAGAAGATACTGGAAGCTGAATAGAGCAAGAAGGAAACAAAGGATATGGGAAATATTCTGATATGTCATGCCAGCTCACATCCATTTCCGCCATCTTTTAAAGTAACTATTGCAACATCCTAATGTTAAGCAAGAGAGCTACAGGATGGGAAAAATTTGTCCTCAGATGATGCAACCAAAACTTTTTCTTTTTTAATGAAATCAAACCACTTAATGTCCTTATAAATGTTTATTCAGTTCAAAACTCATCACTTCACAGGACAAATAATCTAGAAAGTCTTCTTCTGGATACTGTGGGAGAAGGGTCATGAGAAAAACTTGAGCTAATGAAGAAACCAAAAGAGAATGGGGAAGATAATTTGGAGGACTTGGGAATGATGAAGCACAGAGGATGAATCTGAATGGATTTGAGAAACAGTTGAAGTAGGTGGATGAAAGAGGAAGTTGGAGAAGAATATGATAGAGGGAACTGAAGAAAAGATGTGAAAACAGAAGAAAAAGAGAAAGTAAAAAATGGTAGAGAAATTTTCAAGACAGAAGAAAATCTCAAGAGTAGAAATAAAAGTAGCAAAAGGATAAGAATGTTGGTAATAGGAGAAGAATGGGCATTTTGGTGAAACATGAGAAAAGGTGAATAAGAAAAAGGAAAAAATGTGAGTGTGACTTTCACAATGCCAGTGAGGTAAGGCAAAGGAAAATTCTTTTTTTTTTTTTTTAAACCCTTAAGTTTCATCTTGGAATGAATACTGTATATTGGTTCCAAGGCAGAAGAGTGGTATGGGCTAGGCAATGAGGGTTAAGTGACTTGCCCAGGATCACACAGCTGGGAAGTGTCTGTGACATGGGCACTATACCCCTAGAAACTCAGGCAAACTATTATAGTCAGAGAGATGCACCTCCAAGCTACACCACGATCCTATCAGGCTACATCTCAAGATATCTGTTTGTAAAGGAATCTTTATGCCTCCAGGCAGTCCCCAGACAGATGACCACCCCACCCCACCAAATGCCTGAGTGACTAGCACTATAGATCATGTCCATACCATGACATAGCATCTGTTGTAAAAAGTATAAAATCCCCAGAACTGATGTCGCTGGGGGACAGCCTTTCCATCCATGCTGTCCCCTCACGGGGAACAGCCTCTCCATCCATGCTGTCCTCCCAAGAACTGCTCCCCATCTTGCTGTCCTACCTTGCTATCCTCCTGGCCACTCTCAACATTACTTTCTAAATTAATAAATTTCTCTTTTTGTTTTTAAGCTAAATTTTGGAGTCTTGCATTCTTGCACAAGGTATCCTTCCCGAACCCCAGGGGTACACATCTGTACCCCCATAACATCTGAAACCAGATTTGAACCTAGGACTTCCCATCTCTAGGCCTGGCTCTCAATCCACTGAGCTACCCAGCTGCTCCCCAAAGGATAATTCTTCAAGCAATTTGCCACAGTGGGCTCTCTAGGGAAGTTACTGGCAAGAATATGAAAGGACTGAGGATCCTACTTATAGAAAGTATGGAAAGCAGTCAAGAATGGTCTAAGAATATGCATATAATGATCAATGCTTATATTTCTGCCAAGGTCAATGGACTGCTGTGTTCAATGTGTCAACTGGAAAAAAACACAGAATTATTAAATAGTCAAAATCACTCTATAAATCAAGGGCAAAAGGGGTTCAGCACTAGTAGGCCTAGAAAACAGAGCTGCTGCACAGAGTCCGAGGACTGAACTCTGGCTGCTCTGGTCACTGACCCCTGGGAGTGCCATCGCTCAAGATGGACTCATTTGGAGAGTCCAGGGACAGGGAAAGATGCTTGACATCACTATAACTACAAAGAAAATGGAAGTGTTCAAACTACACTGACAGGATACAATCAAGCTTGGGAAAAGAATCATAGCTAGAGGTGAGGGTGTAAGAGAAGGGGCTACTTACAATGGATACTAAAGGATGGTTCCTGCCCAAGTGTGGGACTTCTTGGGAAAGGTTCTGATAAAATAGGGGAGACTGCTTAAAACAAAGAGGGTCCTTAGCATATACTTAGTCTCACCCAACAAGGATTGTCATTTCCCTGAGGGCCTTCCACGCAGTATGAAACTGCCAGCTTGAGATATCCTTCAGGGTAGATTCCCATGGGAAAAGGGAACAAGTACAAACTTTGGGGTCTCCAACCTATAAGGTAGTCCTGAAACTTGGGGTTCATCAGATCTCACTAGGCCACAAGTTTTAGATTCCTAGATTCCATGCCTAGGTCCAAGAGATGATACAGCTCTGATTTATATTACTATGGAGCTACTCAATTCAGCACTCATGTTCTTTATTTTAGGTTTTTGTGACTAAAGTGTGATATGTAAATTATTGCCAAAATACATAAGAATAATTGAGTGATCAGTCTTGTAGGGATGTAAAAGTCTTGTTTGAAGGTATGGAAATTTGTTTCTGGACTGCTGGTAAGCAGAATTTCTCTGAGCTCTAATGGGTGAGACTTCTTTTAAGGAAAAAGAAGGCTTCTGGGATCTCATGGTGACAAAGTACACCAAGGACACAGAACGTCCTGGGATGGTTACAGAGGCATATTCTGGGCTCACATGTGAAAGGACCTTTTCTGACCATCTAGGCTGTTACAATGATGGCATGAGTCAGTGATAGCTTTGGCCTGTATGTGAAGCCCTCACTATGTGTCCCTTGGGACATGAGGAAATGTTTTCCCTATCGGCCTTTTCCTTTGTGACAAATTCCCATAATCAGCACATAATGCAAATTGTAAAATTAAAGTTTCCATTTCCTCAAACAACCTATTAGATTAATAATTGAAAACTCTTAAATTGTTAGGGAACATACTTTGAGAAGTAGGTAAAGTTTATTAATAGATGGCTTGTATTTGTAGCCTTAATTTACCACAGCTGAAGTTTGGATCTTGAGCTTGGAAAAATAACTCAAAGCTTTCTCAAATTTTCCCCAGAATTTGGGGTAAAGAAATACATCTGCAAAATATTGTTACTCAAGTGTTTATAATTGTTTATAGCTAATATGTACTTTACAAAAGGATATTCTTTAACAGAAGCATCACATACCAACTCTGCAGACAACTCAGGAATCTGCTTTCCTAAAGGAATCTATTCCTGTCAGAAGATGATTTCTGAAGATGAAGTCTGTTGGCTAAGATTCCCAAATGCAAATGTGTAATATCAATGACTATTTTACTAATTTTCTCTGTTTCTATCTGGTGTTCTAGTTTTTGCCCCAGTCCTGGTTTCTACACATCTATCTTAGGGGCTGACTCTCTCCCTTGTGACCTGTCTGCCAATTGGGGGAAGCAGTTAGTGGACATCCTTCAGATCTCCAAGCAGGTCCCCACCTACCTAGGACCCAGGAATTCACTGAGGACACGCCCCTAAAGACACTGTGTCCACAGTCTTTCCCTCCCTGTTCAAGTTTTGGCTACTCCCCTGTGGAATATGTGGACCTTGCATTTGTAACTTTGTCACTTCTCTAGTTGCTTCTAGGGCAAAAACACTCATGGGAGTCATCCAGATGCCCCTGTAACCTCGGCAACCATTCCAGCCTGAAGCCCTGGACATTGCCTACAGCCAATACCTCTCTCCTGACCATAGGCAAGGATAGCTCTACAGCCATTCTCAGCTCTGAAGAAACTACAGAAAAATGAGACCATTGCCCCTTTTCCCTTAGGTATTTGGAGAGGAGGGAGATGACATGGACATTGTACCCCCAGAAACTTGGGCAGACTATTATCAGGGAAATTCCTTTGCTCCCTTGCATCCTCGTGACTCCTAGCCTAAGGATTCTTTGCTTTTATGCTGATCATATGGGGCTAGTTAATTACCTAATAGCCTTTGTCAAGGATTGTGTTAATACCGTCCAGCTATGGTGCTTCACCAGAAATATCAAACTCTGACTGAATCCCCTTATGAGGATACAATAGCAGGAGGAAGATTCCTCATGTACAGTAGAAGAAGTAGGGAATGAAGGACCAGCCCTGGGATGTATTTTTTCCTTGACCCCCTTGCCCCTAGAGCCCTGACTATACCCTGGAATGTGCTAGGGACTGATAAGGACTCAATCCCCAGGACTTTTTGATCCATGAACTAACTTCACCTAGGGCCTCCCAACTTTTCTGAGGAGATAAACAGAATTAGGCACCACACAAGCCGACACTTGACTGAAAGGGCCTAACCCTACCCAACTGATCTGATAAGATGTCCTCTTCTGCAACTCAAACCTACCCTATATAATCCTTCTCTCCTCTTCGTTCAGGGGCCCCATCTGCCTTGGAGGCAGTGGGACCCAAGCTTGAGCTTGTAATAAAGCAGTACCTCTTGCTTTTACATTATCCTGTGTGCCTCCTAATTTGGGAAACCAGAACTGAATCTAAAAGAGAGTGTGTGAGAGAGAGACAGAGAGAGAGACAGACAGACAGAGAGAGAAATAGAGAAAGAAAGAGGAAAAAGAAAAAGGAAGAAAAGAAGGAAGAAAGAAAGAAAGAGAAAGAAAGAGAGAGAGGAAGGAAGGAAGAGAGAAAGAATGAAAGGAAGAGAGAGAAGAAGAAAGAAAGAAAGAAAGAAAGAAAGAAAGAAAGAAAGAAAGAAAGAAAGAAAGAAAGAAAGAAAGAAAGAAAGAAAGAAAGAAAGAAAGAAAGAAAGAAAGAAAGAAAGAAAGAAAGAAAGAAAGAAAGAAAGAAAGAAAGAAAGAAAGAAAGAAAGAAAGAAAAAGAGAGAGAGAGAGAGAGAGAAAGAGAGAGAGAGAGAGAAAGAGAAAGAGAGAAAGAAAGAGAGAAAGAAAGAAACAAACAATGCTGTCTTGCTCGCCAAAAATGCAACATTACTAATAAATCTCTCTTTACCTTTAAGCTAAATTTGGAGTCTTGCATTCTTGAAAAAGGCATCCTTCCCAAACCCCAGGGGTACACATCTGCACCCCACAACAAAATGATCACTCTATTGCAAATAATAATATGGAAATAGGTCTGGATCAATGATACATGTAAAACCCAATGGAATTGCTCATTGACTCCAGGAGGGGGGGTGGAAGGAAGGGAGGGAAAGAACATGAATCGTGTAACCATAGGGAAATATTCTAAATTAATTTAGTAAATAAATAAGTAAATAAATTTTAAAAAAGAAAAGAAAATCCCAATGAGCAATAATAAAGTCCTTGGGTGCAGGAACTGTCTTTGTTTACTGACAGATGGATATCTCAGAGGATAGAGCACAGAGCCTGGGGTCAGGAAGACCTGAGTTCAAATCAGATCTCAGATACTTACAGCTGTGACCCTGGGCAAGTTATTAATCCTCTATCTGCCTTAGTTTCCTCAATTGCAGAATGAGAATAATAATAGTACATCCTTCCCAGGGTTGTTATGAGGACAAAAGGAGAATATTTTCAAAGTGCTTTGCAAACTTTATTGCTTTTACATGTTCGCCCAGCATTTTGCATAGTACCTGGCATAGCAAACACCTAATAAATGTATTTCCTTTTGTTCATTCATCACACAATCTTGGGTGAGAAACCGAAGGTGTTAAGGGCCTCAGATGGTATTTCCAAAACTGCTGCTGATCAAAGGCAGGGGCTTTCGGAGGAGAAAAGTATATTTGGAGAGTAAACAGATGGCAAGCAGATGGCATCTGAGAGGAGAATTTGGATTTGGGGATTACAGCTTAGAATGTTGGAATGAGGGCTCTTGGGCAAGGAAGGAATGCACTGGAAAAGGGCTATGAAAATGCATTTGTCTTACAAGTATATTTCCAAAGGGCTTTAAACAAAAAAGCACTTATTATGCACCTACTGTGTGTGACCCTTATTAGGTACCATTCTGTATGCTCAACAGCAAGTGGACCTTCGTGTCTTGATCAAGGTAGTTTATCTGCAAGAGATTTGGGGATTTTTGTCATTTTCCGCTCTGTGGTGTGAAATGCTACCAAACCAAGTATGCAAGTATTTGTGGCATACCTGCTGTGTGCCCAGCACTCAAGAGAAGTTTTTACATTTTATTGGGGGAGACAATAAAATACCCGGTATTGGGGAAAACATCAGAATGGGGGCTCAAGCTAATAGTATTAAAAGAGTCCCATTGATCCTTCTGTATATCTCCAGAACCCAAAGAGGGAGATACAACAAATGGGAGCTGGGATAAAGATTCCCAGAGTCTATGGGTTACAAAATTTGGGACCAAAACAAAAACAAAGGTGCAAGAATGGTTAGTATCCTAATGGTTTTATAAAAAATATTTGGAGAATTGGGGTTTCCCCTTTATGAGTATTTTTAATGGCTACATTTAAGATATATATTTAGAAATAATGCTAATAAGCATTTAGGAAGAGCTTTCCTAAAAACATAAATGATATTGTTTATGAAAAAGAATTCTTCAAAAACAAAACAGAAAAGTAGCGTTGGGGGGCTGGCATGTATAAATTGTGCCTTTTGTAGTTCTCTTTACCAATTCTCTCTCGAGGGGGGCATGCAAAAGTCCATAGCTGTCCATAATGTCCTCTTGGTTTTACTCCTTTCCCTCTTCGTTATTTCATGTAGTTCTTTCCAAGTTATTAAAAAATTCACATGCTCACTGATTTTACGGAGTAGTAGTATTCCCTTCTTTAGGGTCAGTCTCCTAGAAGTTTGGGCTTCTGTCGGTTGGGGCAAGAGGGAGTAGGAAAGCTCTTCCTAAAGTAGCTGCTTCTGAGATGAGAATCCTTGTGGCCATCTAGTCTCAGAGTGGAGAGAACAATAGCGGCCACAAAACCAAGGAAGGCATCAGGCAAGGTGTCCTTCTGGGACCCAGATCAGGTGAGCTACTCTCGCTGCTGTAGACCAGTGGACCCAGGGCAGGTTCAGCTGAGCCACAGACACAGGAACACAAGCTGAACTGGAGTAACCAGGCTAGACCAACACCAGGAACTCACTATGAAAACCAGGAGAGGGTGGCATCAGCTCAGGTAGCCCCTGTGGAAGGGTCCTGAGCACAATCCAGAGTAGATTTCCAGCCAATCAGAGCTCCAGAGGGGCAGAGAGGCCTCAGAGACCATCAAGCCATACTCCAGGGACCAGAGAGGGATCATACCATGAGGATGGGGCTGAGACAATTTAAACCCTGGTTGCTTGTCTTCAAAGCCAACCTTTCTACAATAAACCTTTCAGTGAAAAATTCTTACTAGTAAATTGGGTTTTTTTTAAATCCTTAAGAATCTTTTGCTTGTTTTTGTTTTTGAAGAACTCTACTTTAAAATGTGTTTTAAACCATCTGTAAAATAGGAGTGGGCATGATGGCCTCACTAGCCCCAAAGGTCCCTTTTAGTTCCATAGAGATGATCCTCCAGGTGTAAAATGGAGATTTGAACCCTAGACTTCAATCCCCAGAAGTCCTTGGTATTTCCCAGAATTCCCTATAATCTCACCTGAGTCTCCACCTGGGTGAGATCACAAGGAGTATTTAACAGGCAGCAACGCCTACCTCGCACTCTTTTATGCTCTTCTATGCTCTGCTCTTCCAAGGATGTAGTAAGTAAGCTAAGCGCGGGGGTTCTGAATTTGGCTAATCAGGCATGGGCATGTGAGTTATTACTTTGTATCTTCTTTATTCCTTGATTTCTAATAATCCTTTAATAAACCTCATAAAATATAATACTTTTATTACTAGAGACTAATTTAATTTTTATATAGGCTTCTAGTTTCTTGAGCAGCAGTGTCCCAGCTACCTAGGAAGGTGTTTGGACATCAAAACCCACCCCTTATTTTGGACCCTCTGCATGCCCCCAGGTTGATCTGGCCCCAGAATTTAGTCAGCTGGTGAGACAAGGCAAATGAACGTAGTGCTATATTGACAGATAATTTGTAAGTCATAAGGTAGGTAGCCCAAGAATTATCATAATTTTTTTTATCACAATACTTTGATTTGGTTCTAAGGCAGAAGAGTGGTAAGGGCTAGACAAAGGAGGTTAAGTGACTTGCCCAGAGTCACACAGCTAGGAAGTATCTGAGGTCAGATTTGAACTCAAGACCTCCTGTCTAGGCCTAATTCTTAATCCTCTGAGCCACTTAGCTGTCCTATATCATAATTATTTCATGATAAATTAGACTATTCCATAGTCATAGAGCTAGTGTGTGTTATAAAGACTTTTCTGGTTGCAATTTCCCATTGTATCTTCTCTTCCTCCCACTTTTACGTACTTTTTAAATCTGTTGCAGAATTGCTCACTAAATAAATAAGTACTTGCCAAAGGGGGCAACTAGGTAGCACAGTGGCCTGGAGTTGGGAGGCCCTGGGTTCACATTTACTAGCTATGTGATCTTGGGCAAGTCACTTAACCCCAATTGCCTAGTCCTTGCAACTCTTCCATTTTTAGAATTGATACTGACAGAAGGTAAGGACTTTTTAAAAAAAATAGTACTAGGCTTCTTGATTATATTTTTCAGCTTTTAAGACTGTATTTTGCAGATGTTGATATTTCAGAGGCACTCCTTTTAAATTCATTCCATATGCTGATAGTCTAGAGCTTCTGAATTTTATCTTTGATATCTATAAAATATCCTCAGATTCAAGAGGCAGATTGGCATAGTAGAAAAGTAAGCAAGAGACCTGGATTCTAGCTCCAGCTCTGTTATTAACTTTGCTATTATTAAGGTTAGCAGGTCACTTAGCTCTCTTGGTCCCTTAGTTTCCTATATATATAAATCTATAAAACCAGAAGATTAGATTAAATCTTAAATTAAGGTAAAAGCAACAGGGTACAGTCAAAAGAACACTGGGCTTAACACAGAAGAACTGAATTCAAATCCTGCCTTTTTCATTACCTGTGTAACCTTAGGCAAGTCACTTAAACTCTCTGGGACTCAGCTTCCTTATCTAGCAAATCGGTTAGCAGGCATTTATTAAGCACTTCTGATGTGCCTACCATTATTCTAGGTACTAGGGATTCAAAGAACAAAGCTTCCCTTAAGAAGCTCATGGGACAGACTACTTCTAAATGACATTTATACGTACAAGGGACATATAGTCTAAATGAGAGATAGCCTCACGAGAAGGCCAGGAGATGGAGGGAAGGAGGAAGGGCAAAAGAAAGAGCTTGGGAGACAGCCAATGAAAAGGCACAGGATAAGGAGCTGAATTACAGAGCATAAAATAAAATAGTCAATTGGAAAGGTAGGAAGGGACCAGGTTGTGAAGGAAGGCCTTTAAAAACCTAATAGGTTTTTTAATTTGTTCCTAGAAGTAATAGGGAGCCATTAGAATTCATGGAGTTGGAAGGTGACACTGTCAGACCAGATCTTTAAGAATATTACTTTATAGCAATAGTATATTAACCACAGTGGGGAGAGACTTGAGCCAAACTAAATAGCCCATCTTTTAGTTAGCTTCTATCTCTAAATCTATGAATCATCTTTTCCCTCTCCAAAATTCTATGATTATGGTTGATGTACATTATAATGAAAATAGTAGTTGTGCAAAAATTATTTGGAATAAATGTGATTTTTAACATAGTAAAAAAAAAAAAAAAAAAAAAATGAACGTAGTGCTACTTGATCATTCACTCTGGTTGCCCTCCCTGGGATTCGCAACTTCTCAAGAGGGTCCAGAATTCTGGCTCAACAAGAAAACATGGCTTGGAGGCATAGAAATCCCCAGCACATAGTTAACACTTAATATTGTGAAGATTGAATTTAGCTATCTCCTGATTGTAACAATGAAGATACTTAGTTCTTCCTTTATAGCGAAGCTAGAATTGTACGCTACAATCTATTTTTATATTTTAACTACAAAAAGGTGCTAAGTGACTACAAAAGGTGAATTTAACAAAAGAGGTGTTAAGTAACCCAAAAAGATATAATCTAACCAGAGAAGATGAGAACTAAAGAGTGGGCAGTCCTGGAGAAAATCTAACCAAAGAAGGTGTGAATTAAAGAATGGACAGTTCTGGAGAAAAGTGTCTGCTGTGATTGGTAGACATGAAAATTTAGAGGTGACACAAGAGAAAAGGGTCTTTAAGTAGAGGGGAAAAAAGACTGAAGAGGACAGTCAGTCACCCGGGCTTGGAGTGAAGGATGGAGGAACGACTGGAAGACTGACGCCCAGACTTCTTTTTTAGACTGTCACCATTGATGAGCGAAAGGCTGACTTAGTGGACTTGCTTTCCTCTTCCCCAGGCTGGGACTTAGAAATTCTAACTGATTTAGTGACCCCGCCTTTTTGGAGGTGTGAAGCCTCCAGGAAAGGCCCAACTTCTTGAGGCTCTCTTCCCCTGGCTGGGGCTTAGAAATTCTAACTGGTATCAGAAGAAGTCAGAGGTTTTTTTCTCTCTCTCATTCCTTAATATCTTCCTTCTATTGTAAATATTGTAAATAAACTACCATAAATTCCATTTACTTTAGTAATTCATTTGGGGATTTAGAAATTAAATCCCTGGCAACCACATATATAGATATTCAGAGTCCAACCACAATTAATTTTAACATAATACATACTTGTTGACTGACTGACCCACTGACTCACTGACTCACTGACTGATGGGGAAGCTGACTTGTTTAGTGACATGGAACTCTGCCTCCTCTAAGTTTTTCCTCCCACCTGCAAGCATTAGCACTCTCTGCCTCCTCAAATTCCCTTTTTCTGTATGTTCTTATCTTTGGTCATGTTGTTTTCCCCTGTGAAATGTAAGCTGCTATGCTTTCAGTCATATCTCTGGTCCCTAGAGCACCGGGAATAGAGTGACTGCTTCAGAAATGTTTGTTGAATCCCATCCAAATGAATGCTGGATGCCAATATTTCCTTTGGAGCAAGAGAGCCCTCTCAGTGCCCCTTTCCCAGTCCTGAACTAAGGGAGAAGCCTTAGGTAGACCACCTGACACACATAAGTCATAGACCCTCCCAGAGTCTCTCCAAGATTCTTGGAGACCAGAGCCTATAGCCCCACAGAAAGTCCAGTCTGGGATACTTAGCCCAAAGCCCCTCTCCTAGAGAGGTCTCTGCCTGCAGTAAGGGCTCATCCCCACCCACCCACATCCTCAGAGTGGATTAGCTGCCACTTAGCTGCCACCACCATCATCCTTCATCTCTGGTTGGGCAGAAGGAATGGAGGGCTTGGAAGGAGTGCTATAGGATGACTTCGGGGGGAAAACCTGGGGAGCCATGGAGGGGTTTGGGATGTTGTGAGGACCCAATGAGATCATCTTTGTAAAACACTTAGCACAGGGCCTAACTCATAGTAGGTGCTTAATAAATGCTTGTTTCCTTGTTTCCTTCCTTCCTCAATGAGATAGGGACTTGGACAGGAATGTCCATTCATGCTGTTGGGCAAGTGGCCAAAATGGAATGATGTGATAAATTTTGCCAGATTCTTTATACATTCTGACAACCTAGGGATAGATCTCATTACTATAATTTGAAGAATTATAAACAAATCAAGACTTCCTTTCCTACAGAGGACTTTTCAAACTCTTCTCACCACCCCTATAACTTCCTAGACCAAACTCTCCTGCCTGGTCAGCACATCTGTACAAAAATAGAAATTCCTCAAGGCAGAGACTATCTTACTTTTTTTTGATGTCCCCAGGGTTCAGCACAGTATGAACCAACCCCCATAGTAGGTCACAGTGTCAGATTCACTCCCTGCTCTCTCTCTCTCTCCCCTTTCCTCAGTCTCATCAGGGGCATTCATTCTTTTTCTTTTTTGTGCTTATTTCACCATAGTCTGACTTCGTATTGGAAAGAGGAGTTTTCCCCAGAGAAAGGGCTGCTGCTCCATTCGATACTCTAAGGATGCTAAGGGTAGCTCTTGTGGGTTACTGTTTCTGCTAACACTGGCTTGTTCAATTTCTTTCTCCGAGATGGGATTATTTAAATATTTTATTTCCTATTTTGTTAACCTAGGCAATTTATCTCTTTATAAATATTCATCCATCCCACCGATTTTGACAAATTTGTTGGCATATAGTTAGGCGAAACAGCTTCTAATGATTGCTTTAATTTCTTCTTCATTGGAGGTGAATTTATTGTTTTGATACAGGTAATTTGATTTTCTTCTTTCCTTTATTTAATCAAATTATCTAATACTCTATTCTTTTCATAGAATTTGTAGAAATTAAATCATCTCTCTAGTAATAAAAGTATTATATTTTATAGGTTTATTAAGGAGTATTAGAAACCAAGGATACAAAATAAAAACCATGTGCCCATGGCTGATTAGCCAATTCAGAATCCCCATACTTAGCTTACCACTAACTTCCTACAGCATTGCAATTGAAGAGAAGAGAGCATGATAGGCGTTACTGCCAGTTAAATACCAATTGTGATCTCACCTACGTGGAGACTTGGGTGAGATTATAGGGAATTCTGGGAAATACCAAGGACTTCTGGGGATTGAAGTCTAGGGTTCAAAATCTCCATTTATACAAAAATCACTCCTAGTCTTATTTATTAGCACAATAGTTATTTTACTTTCAATTTTATTAATTTCTCCTTTGATTTTTAGGATTTCCAATTAGGCTTTAATTGGGAATTTTTAATTTGTTCTTTTTCTAGTTTTTTTTTAGTTGCATGTCCAATTCATTGATCTGCTTTTTCTCTACTTAATTAATATAAGCATTGGGGGATATAAATTCACCCAAGTACTGCTTTGACTATATGCCATAGATTTTGATATGTCATCTCCTCATTGTCATTCTCTTTAATGAAGTTGGGGATCATTTCTATGATTTGGTTCTTGACCTACCTGTTTTGAAGAATTAGATTATTTAGTTTCCAATTAATTTTTAATTTGCTAACCCATATTGATTATAATTTTTATTGGATTATTATCTGAAAAAGTTGCAGTCATTATTTCTGCTTTTCTGCATTTGGTTATGAAGTTTTTATGCTCTTAGTACATGGTCAGTTTTTGTGTATGTACCATGTGCTGCTGAAAAGAAGATATATTCCTTTTTATCCCCATTCATTTTTTTTCCAAATGTCTATTAAATCTAACTTTTCTAAAATTTTATTCGCTTCCTTTATTTTTTTATTTATTGGTTAGATTTATCTAGTTCTGATAAAGGAAGGTTAAGGTCTCTCATTAATATAGTTTTATCCCTTTGGTTTTTCCTTTAAATATCTGGAGGTTATTCTACTTGATGCATATATGTTAATTACTGATATTACTTCCTTGTCTATACTCCCCTTTATCAAGATGTAATTACTTTCCTTAGCTTTTTAAATCAGATCTATTTTTTTTAAGCCTTTACCTTCCATCTTGGAGTCAATACTGTTTATTGGCTCCAAGGCAGAAGAGTGGTAAGGGCTAGGCAATGGGGGTCAAGTGACTTGCCCAGAGTCACACAGCTGGGAAGTGTCTGAGGCCATACTTGAACCTAGGACCTCCTGTCTCTAGGCCTGGCTCTCAATCCACTGATCTACCCAGCTGTCCCTGAATCAGATCTACTTTTGCTTTAGCTTTGCTGAAATCATGATTGCTACTCCTACTTTTTTATCTCAGTTGAAGTGTAATAGATTCTATTATATCCCCTTACTTTTATTCTGCCTCAAATATGTTTCTGTAGCATTCTGATTTTTAATTCACTCTCCTATTCTCTTCCATTAAATGGTTGAGTTCATCCTATTTACATTCAGTCATGATTACCATCTGTGTATTCCTCTCTATCTTGTTTTCTCCTTTTAATCCTACACTTTCTCCTTTTACTCTGAACCTTCACATAAGTGTTTTGCATTTAATCCCCCCAACTTCTCTCTCCCTTATATTACTCCCCTTTACACCACCCCTTTTCTTATTCCCATTCTTCTTCTCTATAAGGTATCATAGGATCCTATACCCCAAAGAATCTGGCTGTTATTCCCTCTCTGAGTCAATTCCAATAAGAGTAAACTTTAAGTGTTGCCCATCACCACCCTCATCCTCCCCTCCTTTGTAAAACTTTTTTCCCCCAATGCCTCTTTATGTGGTATATTTTACCCCACTTTATCTCTCTCTCATTTCTCTCAGTGCAATCCTCTTTTTCACCCCTTGATTTTTTTGCATATCATCCTAAATAACTTATTACCGCACTCTCTATGTATACTTCTAACTACTATTATAATGATAAAAATGTTAAGAGTTATAAACAGTATCTTTCCATGTAGGAATATAAACAATTTGACATTATTGAATCCCTTAAATTTTTTCTCTTTATTATTTACCTTTTTAGACTTGTCTTGAATTTTGTATTTGGACATTAGATTTTCTGTTTAGGTCTATTTTTTTTTCTTCAGGAATGTTTGGAAATCTTCTATTTTTATTAAATGTTCATATTTTCCCCAGGAAGAATACAGTCAATTTGTCTATATTATTTCAGCTTCTATTTGCCCGATTCTAATTTTTAAAGACTAATTTTCTTCCATAATCTTTTGATCTTCCTTTTCCATTTGGTTCATTCTACTTTTTATGGAACTCTTTTCTTCATTGGATTTCTCCTTTTAAGAAATTCTTTTCTTTATTGGATTTTTATTACTTTTTTCCACTTGATCAATTTTGCTTTTTAAGCTGTCATTTTATTTTTGCACTACTTTCATTTCTTTTTCCCATTTTCTTTCACCTTTCTTATTTGATTTTTCAATTCCTTTTTTACCTCTTGCAGTGCCTGAGACCGATTCTCATTTTTCTTTGAAGATTTGTATGTTGTTGCTTTGCTCTCATTGTTCCCTACTTAATCAGTACCTTGTTATTTTGTCTCCATAAAAATTTTACATGGTTAGATGTTTCTTTTGCTGTTTGCTCATTTTCCCAGCCTTTTTTTTTTTTGGCCTCTGGACTGGGAGTTCTGCAAACTACTGATTTGTCTCCTCTGCTGATGGCTTATTGGACTTTAAGCACTGTGAGCTATTTTGCCCTGGGGGTAGGGATTCACAACAGTGTAGACTTGAAAAGCCCAAAGCTGGACTTTGGGGTCTCACTGTGGGCTGGTGCCAGGGCTTGGGACTTCAAGGGGTGCACAGCTATTAGCTTAGACAGGGTTCTGGGATCTCAAAATTGGCCTATGCCCAGGCTTGGAGCCTGGCACTGTAGGTAGGGGATGGTCAGCCTTCATTTCTCTGTGTGTAGTTTTACTTCCAGTTCCCTCTCATCCCATGAAAATAGACTCTCTGCCTACCTTTCAAGTTGTTTTCCACAGGAGAGCCCCCTTACTTCATCTTGTTGTTGGATCTCTGACTTCAGTTATTTTGAGGTGCTATTTTAAGGCTGGTTTGGAAGGATTCCCAGAGGGGTTCCAGCTTTTGCTGCTACTAAGCTGTCATCTTGGTTCCACTGTCCAAGATAAAACATTTTTGATGGAGAGGTCTTTTTGGAGAGAGGAAATATGGCATAGTGGGCAAATTGTTGTACCTAGAACCAGAAAGTCTTGGGTTTAAATTCCACTTCTGAGACTAGCTAGCTGGCTGACCCTGCAAAATCATCTACACTTTCTGAGCCTTAGTTTCCCTATCTGAGAAATGAGGATATTCGAGTAGATGGTCTCTGAGGTCCCTTCTAGATCCAGTTCTATGTTCCTTTGATGTTAAAAATGTCTGGTTGAGCTGTAAGGAAGACTAAAGATGAGGCATCAAAAGAAGCACAAGAAAGCTTATGTGGGCTCAATGTAGCATGAGAAAACAGGAATCCAGAAAACCATGCCTACTGTGCCCACAGCTCTGTGAGGACAACACCAGCACCTTCTTTGCAAGCATCAAGCCTGCTCTGAACTCTTGCTGGGAGGGGGCATGTGTAAAATAAAGACAGGACAAGGTGGTATGGGAACCCATTTGCTTGATCATGCTGATGCACTCTGGGAGTTTCTTTTCTTTGTTCATTTGGGAGTGGGCAGTGAGGAGAGAAAATGAACAATTGTTCATTGGAAACATAATATAAAAATGTAAAATATTGGGGAGAAACAATTAAATAAAATAGCCTGGCACTTGCCATATCCATTGTGGTTTGCATATTGCCTCTCTGTCGAGCAGGGACTGAGTTTTGTTGCTATGATTGTTGATGCCCCTCTTTTTGTGTCCCCAGCACTTAGCACAATGCCTGGCACAGAGCAGGCTTTTCGCCTTGACTTGACTATGTGGATTTCCCATAAGTGAGGAAGGCATACTATTGCAACACCTATAGAAAAGAGCAAATAAGTGCATACCAGAACTCACAGACCTTTAGACCTATTGTCAATAAGCCCTTGGACCAAACAAACAAGAGTATTAAGCAGGCTAATCTGCATGATGGGGCCATTTGGAGCCAGCCTCCCCTGGCGAACCTCATATGGAGTAATGGTGGCAATCCAAAGGCTGCCATGCCTGAGAACTCCCTCTCTGTCCTGATCCCTTTGTGCCCATTTGCTCTCATTACAAGAACTCTGACGGACATTATCAGTTATAGTAACATCCTCACCAAGGGATCCTCCCATGCTTAAAGACCTCCAAAGAAGGGGAACACTCCCGGGGCAACCCATAAGAGACAGTTCTTATTTTTAGGGCATGTTTCACTGCCATTGAACCTGAACGTGTCTAAGTGATCAACTGACAAAAGAGTAGGGATCTGGAGCAGTTAGATGGTTCAGTGAATAGAGCTAGAGATGGAAGGTCCTGGGTTCAAATTTGACCTCAAATACTTCCTAGTTGTGTGACTCTGGGCAAGTCACAACCCCAATTGCCTGGCCCTTACTGCTCTTTTGCCTTGGAAACCAATTCTTAGTATTGACTTAAAGACAGAAGGCAAGGGTTTGTGTTTTTTTAAAGGTTCAAGGGCAGCCAAAGAGAAGAATAGGTCTTGCTGATGACCCACACCGAGGGCAAACATGTGAGTTAGGCTAGGCTCATTGGCGAGTCTTCGGGTCTGTCTTGGGCTCTGCCCGCTAGGTGGCTGCTCCTGCCCCCTCTTCTGTGCTTGGGTCCCATGGCCCTTCTCAACCATGAACTCCAAGAAGGCAAGAATGAATTCGGTTCAGATTGTCCTCAGCACCTCGAGTAACATTATCAATGTTTGCCCAGTGAGTGAATGGATGTTGATCTGGTCACCGTGTCAGCTTTCCATCACCATTTTGCCTCTTTTGTAGGAACATTCAGTCACGGAAAGGGCCCAGGAGCTCTGACAAGGGAGCTCGGGGATGTCTGATATTTGTCCAGGGTTTGTGCCCCGAAGACACAAGAGGCGACTGGCATAGCTTGGCGGGCGAGCAGATGTCTTAGGCACAACCCAATCAAAGCGTAGCTCGGAAGGGTATCCCTGTGTCCTTCTCAAAGTCTAGGAGAGAATCCAAGAAGAAGATTCCTTTTAGGGGGTCTTTCCTTTTATGAATCTCTGATGTTCAGAGTCACCTTTTCCTTAGCATTACAGGAATGCAAAGAAGGAAAGGAATTTTCCTGCTTACAGTTTGACCTGAAGCACTTCTAGGAAACATGTATGAAGATGCATACAAGAAACCCATGTAAGGAGAAAACACACACACAGAGCATTTGCATCAGAAACCATGAGATCAGAGTACATGTATATAAGGAACATAGCCCAAGCAGCCTACAACTGTGACTCTAAAGGGCTGCTGACATCCTCTGGAAATGGCTTCACGCTACTCTCTGCCAGGGGTCACTATGGCCCTTCCAGTTCTAGATCCAGGATCCTCCATATCTCTTATCTCTCCTCCACAGAGGACATCAACTGCAGTTGGCATTGCAGTGTCTCTCCTGGGCATCTCCGTTGGTCTCATGAGCACCAGTCTTTCCTCATATCTTCTGCTGAGCTTCTGCTCTCCAGGGTTCTGCTGAGGGTTCAGTTCTCATCTACTAAGAAACTGTGGTTCAAAATCCAACCTTGATAAGGGCAGGCTGTTCTTTAGAGGAATATCTCTGAGGATGTGAGCTCTCTCACCTAGTCAGGTAGTCAACAAATTCCAAAGAATGCCACTAGGTTATGATTGATTAAATCTATTCTCTCAATTCTCCTTTGTATGGGGGGGGGGGGGGGGGACTGAGGTTCATAGACTAGGACATGTAGTTTTTTAAAATCCTTATCTTTAATCTTAGAACAAATACTATGTATTGGTTCCAAGGCAGAAGAGCAGAAAGGGCTAGGCAATGGGAGGAGGGGGAAAAGTGACTTGCCCAGGGTCTCACAGCTAGAAAGCATCTGAGGCTAGATTTGAACCCAGGACCTCCCATCTCTAGGCCTGGCTCTTAATTCACTGAGTCACTTAGCTGTGAAGATAGAACTAACTCTCCCCTTGTCTATTTTTAGCTAATCAAATCAAGAACTTACTCCAACTTACTATTAAGTATGAGAGTTCACAACTCCAAAGGCCACTGCCCCCCTCCCCCAATTTGGACAAATTAAAAGACTGCCATTGGTTTGTGTGAAGAAGGAGGAGTGACAGGAAGTGACGTGGAAAAGGGGGGTATAAAAAGAGACCAACAGGGTCTAGCATTCATTTCCTTCCTGGCGTTTGGAGAGATTGGCTCCAGAGATTCCTGCCTTGGCTTTGGAGGAGGCTGAATTGGTAGAACTCTGAATGAAGACACCACTGGGACTTCTGACTGAGGATTATCAGGAAATCCACATGGGGACAAGGGGCGTGGGGAAGCCCCTGCAGGGCTGAGCCTCACTCCATTGGAGAAGGGCTGGTAGGCTTATTAAAATCTGTCTCTTTAGCTACATTTTCCCACTTTCACTCTTTCCACCTCTTTGCAAATAAGGCTGCTAAAAGTCATTTTGACTTAAGCTATAATATTTTTAAATCACAAAATCACTTTGTAACTATCATATTTAGCATAAAACCTAAATTTAAATTCTTATGTAGCTGCCCCCTGAATTGGGTTTAGAAAATTCCTTGCAACTCCCATGTAACCCCTGAGCGGAAGCCTATACCTTCAAAACCAACCCTTTGAAACTCTGTGGAGCTATGTGGAGCCCAGAGAGCGAAGACCTCTCCCTCCCATGTCCTCTTGGAAGTACAGACAGCTGCGTACTGTCCCTTGGGGCAACATGCTATCACACAGGAAAGCATACACATTTTCTTTGCCAAGGAATCATGGCCACACCAAAAGTTTTGTTCAAACTCCTTTACCACGTTCTTCCCTTTCTTATATATACCAACCAGCAACAAAAACATTGACCTTTCTTTGCTTATCTCAGTGGCTCCCAATGATTGTTTTGGTTGGTTCATTCAGTAAAACCCTTCCAACAACAACAACAAAATAAATTTTGAATGTGGGGAACTCCCAGGGTAATTTAATATTCTAATTAAAATATTCTTTACCCCAATTTTCTCCTTAAACTGTCATTAAAGAATGTTTAGGTGGAATTCCTGGGGCTAGTATCATGAACCCCTGAGTGGGTCTCAAGCAACCAAATGGGAACCATTGATTTATCTCTACGCAGAAAAGAAGTTTTCTTTCTCTCAACAAATTAGATAGTAAGCTCCTTGAGGACTGTCTTTTGCCTCTGTTTTTATCCCTAGTGCTTAACCCCAGTGCCTGGCACATAGCAGCTGCTTAATTAATATTTATCAATTGACTGACAAATTGCAGTCTCAATGAAACTCATGGAGGACTCGGGGAAGGCAAACTCATGAAGGGCAAAGCTCTAAAAGTGATCAAGATGAGCAGGCCACCATGTATGCCATATAGTAAGCAGCACTGGACTTGAGGGTCTGGAGCTGTGTTCTATGTTTGTTTTTAACTTACTGAGTGACCTAGAACAAGTCACTTAATCTCGTCCCAAATGTGCTTCAGTCTTCTTATCTGGAAAATTAGGAACTTTAAATAAAGAACCTTCAAGGCTCCTTCTTTTATTAGTCATATATAAAAAATATTTGATAAAGAATTTGGGACTCCTTTTAAATATGCTTTAGGTAGTAATTTTATACTGGTTGTGCTTGCAAATGTCCCATACTAAATGACCCGCAACAGGTGCATCCTGGAGTTAGATGTGGACCCTTCACCCAAAGGGGCTTGTCAGGGAGCGACCTCTAAATACTGTGGTGGTAAATCCTGATGTTTGTTTGAAAATTGTTCAGCAGGAGAATCCCCTGAAAATAAGACCCACCATCCCAGGAGCCTCAGTCTCCTCTCACGCCTCTCTCCTCAGGACTTCTCCAGAGCCTTCCATTAGCTGGGGCTCCCCTGTACTTTTCTAGATGAAAAGTCAAGGAAAGTAGCATGACATGACCAGACACCATGGATTCAGGCTTCATCCCCTCTCTCCCTTCCTATACAGCTTACAGAAGCAAAAGCAAAGCTCTGCCTCCAGAAAATGTCACCCTGAAACTAGAACAAGCTTTCCCTTCTGTAAGGGACCAGGGGCGCTTTAACCTGAGCACTGACAAATCAAATAAGGAGATAAGACACTCCAGTAGAGTGTGGCCACCCCAGCCCCACCCTCAGCCCTAAGAGGTACCTATCCCACTCTGTCCTTGCCTTCCTGACATTCCAGTGCAACAGAATTCTGGCAGTGAGGTATGGTGGGGGAGGGAGGGGCACTAGTTGCTAAAAACTGGGGATTGTATTTCTTCCCAGCTCACAAAGACAGGATGCTATGGAGGGATCAGAAGTACAGGGTAGAGTTTCTCTGAACCAGGGAGAGATTTAAATCTCTTTGGAGAGGGAGAGATTTAGAGCTAAGCAAAAGACAGAGATAAGGACCTCAGCAGCTCAGCAGCAATGGGGTCATCCTCCCCAGCCAGGCCTTAGACTTAATGAAAGGAGAAATTGGAATAAGGACCAAGTTGGATCAGAGAATAGAGAGATTTGGGAGGGCTGTTGGACCTCTGGCCATCTCAGAGCAGACTCAATATCTACCTATTCAAGAATTAAGGGAAAAGACTTTTCTCCCATCTTCCTCTCCCTGTGTCTGTCCATTAAACAGATCCTGTAGCATACTCTACTCATTTCTTCATCTCCAACATTTCCAAGAATCTACAGTTTTGCCTCAACCATAAAATGTCCAGGGATTAACTAGAGATAAACATAACTTTAAAATAAGGCAAAAAACCAAATCTCTTCCTAAATGTTTTAAGAATTTTCTTAACTGGGGGCTCTAAGCAAGTGTGATCACACTATTAATTTTTCATTTAATATAAACTCTATTAAGCAGTAGTGGATGTGGAGAGCAAGGATAGGATCTAAGAATCCATTATAATTCTCAGAGACTAAAAAAATGATCTGGTTGTTATAAGAGAATGTGGCTGATTAAATCCCTAGACATAAAGATAGGGAAAAGAGCCCCCTAAGTCTACACCTACTTCCAGAGACATCAGACTATTTATAAATTCTTATGCATAAATTCACTACAGACCAATGGGCTGAGCTGAAAGCTAAGCCTATACATATATGACTGAAATAGGTCAATATTTCTTATCTTCTGTCTTCAAATCAATACTGTGTAGTGGTTCTAAGGCAGAAAAGCAGAAAGTACTAGGCAATGGGGGTAAGTGACTTGCCCAGGGTCACACAGCCAGGAAGTGTCTGAGGCCACATATGAACCAGGACCTCCTGTGTCTAGTCCTGGCTCTCAATCCACTAAGGCACCCAACTGCCCTCTAGGTCAAAATTTCTAATCTGGAGTTTACTAGTAAATATTTAACAACTACCTCTTTAGAACAAATGTACATATCAACTTTAATTAGCATTTTTAACATTTCCTCTATTGTTTTCTTAAGTCTAGACAATTCACACAACAACAAATCAAGCCCTGATTTATAGAGTTTGCCGATTTATGAAGTGTTAAGGCTCCTATTGAAAATTTAACAATTGTCTTTCAAAGGCTACACAAAACTAGTTAAAGCACACTCTTATTTCTAACCCTGAATCCATGGTAATGGATTTGGTTCCATGAAAAAACCTGGTCCAGCCCTTTTTCTAACTCTCTGGTTCTTTATTCTCCTGGAACTGAAGGGAAATAGTTTAAATCTTAGATTTGGCTCATGTTTGGGATGTCCCCATGTAAGAATAATTTTAGGGTTGTGACCTAATCTAAATTAATTTTGGTCACCAGGGAATATCCCAAATAAAATACCCAAGTCAGCTGGAAATTTATGGTGATTTTAATTAATATAGAAGAAAGAAATTAAGGAGAAGGGAGAGGGAAAAGGTGTAGGATTTCTCCCGCCTGGCCTGGGCCAAGGGAAAGATTAGAGGCTTTCTCTAAGAGGATAGTGTTTGGAAGGTAAAGAAGAAAGCATCAGCCTAAACTCTAAGAGAGCTCAGCTAAGATGCCTGAACCTGAACTAGCTACTCAGCTTCTCCCAGTCTAGTATCAAGGAAAACTCACCACCAAACCGGACAATAGCTGCCGCCATGCCAAGATGCCAGAATGCTTAGCATGCTGCCAGCCAGAGCCACCTCTCCAGGGAAAGAGGCCCAAGAGAGGAAGTGACATCACTTTTCTGCATCTCACATGTACCAATGATATCTCAGGTTTGACTTAGGACAGCCCAGGGGTCTGTCAGTTGTTTCTGATTTGTCATTTGCTAGCACATGTCTGTCATAGGCCATCTTCCTAAATACTTCCTTAAGTATGGGTGTAGTCATTCCTGATTTTGTTAGACTAAGTAGGGTGGCATAATCTAAAGTTCACAATTTCCTAATTTTTGTTAGGCTAATTAGGGTGGAGTAATCTAAAGTTCACACCCAAAAGGGGAAATAGAAAGGTATTGAACACACAGCACAAATTGGACATAGGACAGTTAGTTCTTTCTCCCACACAAAAGAAAAGCGTAAGTCACCAAACATTCAAAGCACACAAAAATAAACAACTTAAATAGGAAGTAGTCATTTTTAACTACTGTTATACTTTCTTGGGAGGTTGAGATTTCAAACATTAAAATGAAGCATTGTATGGGACTTTTGAATTGATCTCACCCTTGGACTGAGCTTTCCATGTCTAATCTTTAGGAAGGCCAATCTAGATTCACTCTCCTGTTGGTTGTCTTCTCCTCCATAGAATGTTCTAAGGGATGGAATGGGCATCTCCCATGGGGCAGCTGTTGCTGAGGGTCCTAGGAGCTCCAGAACACTCAGAATTACAAGGTTACCTCCAAATCTGGACATGCCCATCTCAAGATCACTATGGTCAGTGAAGAAACACAAACAGAAGAGACAACAAAGAGACCAAAGCCCTGGTTTGAGCTTCCCTAGGTAGGACATGTGCCCTCTACCATGGACTCACAGTAGCCATTTCTGCCAGAGTGGGGGGGAACAAGTACCTGCCCCTACTCAGATGGGAAATCCCAGGGAAAAAGAGCTACTTGCCACATATTTCACAGGACTAAGAGAAACAGGTCACCAGAAAGGGTCCATCTCCAGCTGAGTAACTCACTACATTGGTATTATACACGCAAAGGAGAGGTGACCAAGAATGACCACAGTATGGTAGGCCGAGTGCTAGGCTTGGAGTCAGAAGGACTTGAATTCAAGACTTACTTCACAAACTTAATAGCAAGCAGTGTGACCCTGGGTAAGTCATTTAGCTTCAAGTCTGCAATGAAAATTCTAAATTTCTGATGCTTTGAGCCCATCCTTTGGTAGACTGTTCTTGGAATAAGCCTCCTCCTCTTCCCTGAGGCTGCTATCCCAGGAACTCAAAGCCTGCCCACTTTGGTCACACCCGGAGTTTGGGCTTCCTGGGCACCAGCTCTGAGAGCCTACACTCTTCTCCTCAACATGGTAAAGCACTGAAGAAAGAAGAACTCTTGTGTGAAAGGAAGAGACTCTGAAACTCTCTCCCAAGGAAAGGACAATGTGAGATCTGTCTCAGCAGAGAGGGAGCACAGACCCCCAAAGCTCCTGATGGAAGTTAGCAGACCAAGCCAAAGGAAGACATATCAACATTCCAGACAGGGCCACAGAGGCCTCTCAAAACCAGAAATCTGAAATCCTCCCTCTGAGCTTTGTGCTGACATTGTCTCCTTCTCTGATCCTCTATGTGCCTCCATTTTCCCATCTATAAAATAGGTTAGTCTTGTCTGTGTCATAAGGATATTAAGAGATGGTATAATTTTCTCCTAGGCTTTGAAGATGAAAAAGACTCCATACATCAAACCAAATGGCATGAGAGTTCCCATGGAGGTGTAGGAAATGTGGTGACAAATCGCTGTCCCAAAACTGAAGAATTTTCATGAGCCAATTACAGGAGAATCAGTTCCTGCGTCGGTGAATCCAACTTCTCATTTTACAGATGAGGAAACTGAGTCTCAAAGGGGGGGGTCTGTTTTCAATTCAAATCAATTCAATAAGCCTTTATTAATGCTTCTTGGTAGGAGCTAGGGAGACAAAGACAAAAAAGAAATAGTTTCTGTCCTTCAGGGAGAAAGCCTACACATATATGAGTACAAAGCAACTGGAAGAAGGGAGGCAAAAAATGGAGAAGATCAGGAAAATCTTGTAGGAGGTGATGCTTGAGCTGAGTCTTAAAGGGAAGTAGGGATTCCTAGAGCCTCAGGAGAGGATAAAGAGCATTCCAGGCATGGGACATCCTGTGCAAAGGCTTGAGCTGGAATACCACATAGAGAGAACAGTATACAGGTTGGATCTACTAGACCACAGAGTATAAAATTGGATCTACTAGACCACAGAGTATGAAAGAAGGAGTAACATGAAATCACTGGAAGGAAAATCTCCAGGCAAATTATGAGGGCTTTAAATACCAAGCAGAGGATTTTATATTTTATTCTAGAGGTAATAGGGAGAACCTTATGGCCTGAAGAGGTCCCTGTCTGAACCATTCTGGTTAGGAGGTTTTAATGATGTCACTCTTCCCCAGCATCCCCTAAGTTTCCAAAGCTTGAAAGGAACTTCCTTCATGTGGCAAGTCAGAAGAGAAAGAAGACTGCACACTGTCCTCTGGGGTGGTAGGCACAGATATGATCAAGGTGAGTCAGGGAAAACAAATTGGAGTGGAGATCTGATGGGGAAGCAGCAGCTGCATTGGTTGGCAAGATGACCAGAAGGCAGGATCTAGGAGGACTCAGTTTCCCTCTGCCCATCAGACAGTTTCACATCCTGTTTCTCCACTGATCAGTGGAAGAAGATGGGAAAAGAGATTCAACTCCCTCCTCCATAGATGTAGCCATGGAGGCCTTTCAGTGTTCTCATGCCCCTCTGCTCTTTGCTATTAAAGCACATGCCCATTCCTAGAGACTTATGCCCCAGTCTGTAACTGGAGTTTAGGCAAAGGCAGATGGGTGCACATGTGAATTGGGGGCAGAGGGGTTGGAGGGCAGAGAGACAGAAACTGAGCAGAGAAAGAATTTCTGCAATGTTAATCATTTCAGAGCTATCCACTCCTGCTCGACTGTTTGGAATCTGGGGAGACACTTACTAAGGAAATGAGCCGGTCAGTCTTAGTGAGACTGAACATGGTGCGTTTACAGAGGCAGCACGCACTTCCAGATAACGTTTCCCTCTTTGTCATTTCTGTTCTCTGGAAACTTTCCTCCTCTCAGAAGTAGCTTCTGGAAGTAAACTACATGCTTTTTGATATGGATTAGATCCTCCATGTGCCAAACTCTAGGATCCCACAATGACTGCAGAAAAACATGCCAGGGGACATAGAGCCAACATACAGAACTTGGAGCCCCAAAAACCCAATCTTGAATCCCGTCTCTGATGTTTACTAACACTAAGTTGCTAGACAAATTGCTAAATTTCTCTAAGCTGTAATTATTTTCATCTGTAAATTGGGTATATTGGTACCTGTAGCATGTATTTTTATTTTAAACAGTAGAGCCAATTTTGTCTTAAGTATACTTTTCTGTCATTAGTATAAATCTCTCTTACTGGAAATTGAATTTATTGTTTGAAAAAGCGTTTACTCATCTCCCACATGTCCTTCTAAATGGATAGTCTGGTGTGGGTTGTCCTGGATGGTTTGTTATTTCCTTGCCACAAACATCATTTTAAGTTCCTGCTAACAAATTTAGCAGCCCAGGTAACAGTCCCTTGTTGACACAATTCTTTGCCACTTGTTTACTTTTCCTTCCTGAGGCAGCCTGCAACCTACCCAGAAACCTGAAGCCTATGATTATTGCCTTTAACCCAATTTAGGCACATGCCACAAACACACTGAGAAAAGGCAGCCCCTTTTAGGTTTATTTTCAAAACAATGGGGCAAGAGACTCAAAGTGGTCAGGCAACAATAACTAGCATTTATTTATTAAGCCCCTACTCTGGGCTAGGCTCTGTACTAAGGGCAGGCAATGGAGCAATGGCCAAAGGTATTGCATTGTCTCAGGTATGACTCCATACTTTTTTTCAGAGAAAAGAGATTTTCTCAGACTCTACAGTGCTAAGGGATCAATTAAGTGGAGAACAAACTGGAGAGGTCTACAAGTACTCATTTAAAATGTTCTTACAGGAGGCGTAGTCAAGATGGCGGTGTAGAGGCAGCCAAAAGTTCAGACCTCTGAAAACCCTTCCTTACCGATTAAGAACCAAATGCTCCTAGGGGACTGAAAACCAAACCTAACAACAGGCCAGAGCTAAGGAACTCTCCTGCTGGACTCAACTTAAAAGGTACACCCCCAAAAAGCCTGAATTTGAGAACACTCCAGTTTATGGGAAGGAAGAAGGAAGGTCCCAGGACCCCTCTCCCACCTACAGTACTGATCCTCCAGTAGTGGCTGAAATCTCTCGTGGGGCAAGGGCACTAGTCTGGAAGTAGTACCTTGGGGGCAAAGCTGTGCCAGGATCAAGGCTCTGAACACAGGCGGTGGGGAAGAAGTTGGAGAAGAAGCACAGAGCAGGCAGCCTAGTTGCAGCCTAAACACTCCAAAATGGCCCCCCCACCCTTCCTGAAGTTTTGGCCTCAGTGCACATCCAGCTCTGCAAGTTCAATTCTGCTGGACTTAATCTTATCAAGCCTTCAGAGTGCAGGAAAGCTCAAGCTCCAACACCCCTCACCCACAGACTGCACTGAGAGCCTTGCTACACTCCAAGGGTAAAGGTTGACAGAGAAGCCCAAACCCACAGATCCAGCACACAATGAGAGGAGCAAGAGTGCAGGCAACTACAGGGGGGGAAAAAGAGGCAAATATGAGCAAACAACAAAAAAAGAAAAAAGACATTACAATCGACAGCTTTTCTCCAGGCAATGAACAAAGAGCAAATGTAACAGAGGAGAATCAAGGAACACCAAGCAAAAACACAGAAACTCCAGCAAATTGGACTCAGGCTTTGGAAGAACTCAAAATACAATTCAAAACACAATTAAAATGTTCTTACAACATGGACATGTTACATACTTCAGAGACATTCACTTGTATCAAGAGATAAAAGATAGAGCTTTCCATGTTGTTGGAAGAGTAATCACCAACTTTACTTAAAAGAATCCACTTAAAAGGAAGTCTCATGGAAAAGGTATGGGATTACGTGAAGGTAGAACATAAGTAATTCTATATTCTAGGCAACTGGGTGGCAAAGTATATAGAGTATTTAGTTTGGAGTTAGGAAGCCATGGGTTTAAATGCTGCCTCAGATATTTACTAGCTGTGTGACCCAGGGCAAATCATTTAACTACTCTGCACCTCAGTTCCACTATCTATAAGACAGGGATAATAATAGTCTCTACCTCCCAAAACTATTGTCAAGATAAAATAAAGAAACATGTCCCCCTCCAAAACAAAAAGGCAATGCAGTTAGCCTGAATTGGCTTGTGCTTGATGAAGTCATATAGATTCTTTGTGTTCACTGCATTCCTTTCTAGATGTTTCATAACTATCCCTTTACTGATACATGATAAAGTTTTGCCAGGAATTATAGTTAGCCTTATTGGTCTATGTGACAGTGGACCTGTGGTGGTGAATCAGCAAGAAGAAGCATTCATTAAGCCACACTGTGTGCTGGGTTCTGGAACATTGCAAGGGTGGGTGATGGAGCAATGGCCATTGGTATAATTCAGTGACTCTTCCATATATAGAGAACATATATGTAAGGTAGAGAGGAGGGGGTCCCCTTATGTTATGGGGCCCTGGGATATGTATACGGTATATGGTGCTAGAGTCCTTTCATGCCAGGAAGGTTGGATGCCAGCCAGCAGTGCCAAAAGGGGGAGTCTGAATGAGTCCAATTAATCCCTCTATTCTGGGCAGCTTACAGGCTCATTTCCTTGTTAATTTTCTCTCTGACTATGAATATATTCAATTAATCAAAATATGAAAAAAAACTTTGGCAAAAATGGACTCCCCTTCACTGAAGAGGCAATTAGTATTAGGAGATCAGAGGTCAGAAGAGAGGGTCAGCTTGGATAAATAGACCTGAGAATCCTATTCAGAGACATGATCATGGAACTCATGGAAGCTGATGAGTTCCCTCAGTAAGATTATAGGGAGGTGGAAAAAAGGGAGATCCAGGAAGAACCCTTAGGGGATACCCAAAGTTTATGGGAATGACTGAATGAAGATCCAGCAAAGGAGACTGAGAACAAGTGGTCAGAAAGCTAGGAAGAGAACCAGGAGAAAATCTTTCCAAAAAAACAGGGAGAAGAGAGAATGTACATGGTTTCATGATTTCCTCTAGACTCGAACAGTAGCATGACAATAAGAATGAAGGTAGTGGATGGTGGGAGTGATATAAAGATGAGGTTTGACTAGACATCCAATGACAGGATAAGGAGGGACAAGGAATTCAAGTTTAGAGGATCATATATAGTTGAACTGGTTCAATTGGGTCAACATAGGGAAGGGGAGAGTGTAGAAAATGCAGGTAATGACCTGGGGAAAACTGATGATTGGAGGGGTTGGAAGTGATGGTGAGGAAAAAAAAAACAGGTTATGGAGTCTTAAGGGAAAGGGAAAGATGGAATAAAAATGATCAGATAAGGGAAATTCAGAGTTTATGAATATAGAAATGGAATATTTATGGGTAATAGCAAGATGAAGGATATCTCAAACATCTCAGATTGTATGTCCTTTAGACATCTTAACCTAACCAAAACCAAATCCACTATCTTTTCTTCCAAACCTTCTCATCTTCCAAACTTCACTATTACCATCAAGATCTCCTGCATCACCCATGCTTTCAGTATCATCCTTGACTCTTCAGTTGAATTGATGCTCCATGTCAATCTATTGTCAAATCTGGTCATTCCCACCTTTCTTATATCTCCTTTCTCAATTCCATTTTCTCTTCTGACCATCTCTCCATCTTGGAGTAGGCCCTTATCAATACACCGCTAAACTATCACAGGAGCCTGCAGGTTGGTATCTTGCTCAAGTCCCTTTTCATGCTAGTCCATCCTCCAGCTGCAAAAGTGATTTTTCCTCCTGAGTCTGACTATTTAATTCTTCTTCTCAATAAACTCCTCAGTTTGGCCTTTAAAGCCCTTCAGAATTTGGCTTTTTGCCTTTTCCTATCTCTCTGGTCTTTTCTTCATTTTACTGCCATGTCTCCCATAATCCAGGGATAACAGGCTATCTCCACCCTCCTCCTCAATACTACCCTATCTCCCATCTTTATACCTTTTCTTTTCATTTAATTTTTTTTATTTTTTCAATGACTTATAGAAACAATTTTTAAACCTATTTAAAAAATATTTTTCCATGTTTACATGATTCATTTTCTCTTCCTCCTCTCTTCCCTCCTCCTCTCAGAGCCAACAAGCAATTCCACTGTTATATATGTGTTATCACTTGATACCTATTTGCATATTATTCATTTTTGCAATAGAGCAATCTTTTAAAACCAAAACTCTGAATCATGAGCCCATATAAACAAATAATAAGTCATATGTTTTTCTTCTGTGTTTCTACTCCCACAGTTCTTTCTCTTCATGTGGATAGCATTCTTTCTCATAAGTCCTTTAGGATTGTCTTATAGTAGCAAAGTCTATTACATTGGATTGTTCCACAATGTTTCATTTTCTGTGTACAATGTTCTCTTGGTGTAGAAACAATTCTTGACAATTGTTATCTGACATTTCACAATTCAGGTTCTCTTTCTCCCTCCCTCCCCTACCTGCCAGGTGGTAAATAGTTTGATATAGGTTATACCAGTGCTTCCATGCAATACATATTTCCGTATTCCTTAAATAATTCACTCTCTCTATATTTTGTAAATAAATCTCTTTGAAATAAATTAAATTCCTGGTGACCCTATTTTAAATATAATCCAGTCCAACCTTTTTTTAATATAATTTACCCTCTTTACCCCCTTACATTAGTCAGTACTAAATTGTTTTGATGATTACTGCTTTATAATAGAGTTTGACCTTTTGTTCTTCCAGATGAATTCCGTTATTCTTTTTTTCTAACTCTATGAAATAATTTTGGGGTAGTTTAATTGGTATGGCAGTAACTAGGTAAATTAATTTAGGTAGGATTGTAATTTTTATTATATTGGCTCAGCCTATCCATGAGCAACTAATCTTTTTTCCAGTTGTTTAGGTCTGCCTTTATTTGTGCAAAAAAATGTATTGTAATTATATTCACATAGTTCGGGGGTTTGTTTTGATAGGTATATACCCTGAGGTATTTTATGTTGTCAACAGTTATTTTGAGTGGAACTTCCTTTTCTAACTCCTGCTTTTGTATTTTGTTGGAGGTAAATAGAAATGCTAATGCTATAATGTAGGTTTATTTCATATCCTGCAACTTTGCTAAAGTTGTTGATTGTTTTTATTCATTTTTTTTTACCTGATTCTCTAGGGTTCCCTATGAATAGGACTATATCATCTGCAAAGAATGATAACTTTGTTTCTTCATTGCCTATTCTAATTCCTTCAATTTTTTTCTGCTCTTATTGCTGTAATTTGCATTTCTAGTACAGTACTAAATAGCAGTGGTGATAATGGGCATCTTCACCCGTGATCTTATTGGAAAGGGTTATGGTTTATCCCCATTATATGCTGATAGTTTTAGATAGATGCTATTTATCATTTTAAGAAAAGCTCTAATTTTTCTAATGTTTTCTCGTGTTTTAATAAGAAATTGGTGTTGTATTTTGTCAAAAGCTTTTTCTGCATCTACTGAGGTAATCATATGGTTCCAGTTGGTTTTGTTACTAATAAAGTCAATTATGCCAATAGGTTTCCTGACAGCGAGCCATTCCTGGCAAAAAACCCACCTTGTCAATGTTGTATGATCCTTGTGATATAATGCTGTGATCTCCTTGCTACTATTTTATTTAAGATTTTTGCATCAATATTTATCAGGGATATGGGTCTACAGTTTTCTTTCTCTGTGTTAGCTCTTCCTGGTTTAGGTATCAGTAACATATTTGTATCATAAAAGGCTCTGTGCCTTTTCACTGAGGGCTCACACACTTTTTCTCACCCCCATCTCTTTGTTTGTCTAACTTCTTTCATGACCCAGTTTAGATCCCCATTGGCAGGAGGCCAATTCCTCCATTCCCTTTCATGCTAGCATTTTCCTTCCATTTACATTGAAGGTCTCTTATTTGTATGTAGCTGTTTTCACACTGTTTCCCTCATTTGATTGTGAATTCCGTGAGACCATGCTTTTGCCTTTCTTTGAATCTTCAGTTTTTAGGATTCTGTCTGGCATACAGTGGGCATTTAATAAATCTAGTAGACTGGCTTATAGTCTGAAAAAGAAAATTATCCTTTCCCCTTGGAGTTAGCATTCCATCTTTTATTCCCCAAATACAATCCTTATAGGCTTGGACACAAATATACTTATTGATCAAGCACTTTGATAATGTTATCAAATACCACAACAACCCAAAAGGTAGAGCATACTACAATATGACTTATACCTAGAAGGGGGCAAGGTCAGTTCATTCCCACCCTCACCTCTTTTTCCCATTATTAGGAGGAGGAAGCAGGAAGAGACCAGGATGGGAACCTCCTGAAATATTGGTGTAGGAGGTAAAAGACAGAAGGAGTGCACAGAATTCAACCATGTCCTGAATTTTTACTCTGCCCCACTGCTGGCACCCAGTCATTTCTCCACTCTTCCAAACTGGATTACACCTTTCTTCTGTTCCTAGTTTCCATTCAGTGGCAAGAAGGCCAATACTCCCATCTCAAGTTCCCTGCCAGCCTTGGCAAGAGAATCACTGATTGGAGTATGGCCAATTTCTTCATTTTCCTGAGCCAGAAGAAAGTTCCTTCAAGGTCAAAATGCCTGGAAACCTAAGGAACTCTGGGTAATGACTATATGCCAGTGTGCCCACAGCACTGCCCTCCAATTCTCAACAGAGACCTACCATGTGCTAAACACCTACTACGTGCTAAGAGTTCTAGCTCAGTTTATACATAATGTGTTTTTCCCAATCTTAAAGAGCTATATAAAGGTCAATTGTTCATATTATTATCAATCAGTCTTGGGTTGGTTTAAGAACTCCTGGAAATCTTGAGTCCAGGATACACACCGTCCTTTCTCTCTGTTATGAGACCATTCACTGATGTATTTGTCCTTAGTGATACCTTTTGAAGTTTCCTCAATTCTCTCAGTTATGCTAGGGTTGGAGATCATGGAACCCTGGCAGGAAGTGTCCTAAATGTTTCTCAGGTCCCCTTCAAGTCTTCACTAAAATCCCGCCTTCTACAGGAAGCCTCTCCTAGTCTTCCTTAATCTGGCTGCCTTCCCTGGGAAGTTGGCTCCAATTAATCTTGTGTCTCCTTAGTTTATACATAGTCGCTTTAGACTATGTTGTTGTCTCCCAGATTAGATTGGGAGCTTCTTGAGAGCTGGAACTATTTTTGTCTCTGTATCCCCAGGGTCTGGCACATAGTAAGTGCCTTTAAAAATGCTTGTTGACCAACTAACTGTCCTTACATGAAGCAGAGAAATGTTAGCACGACAAAAGAATGAGCCACTGGAGGGGATGGGGAGGAGGTGAAGAATGATTTAACTTCGGTGTCACTTTGCTTTGGCAGTGATGTGGATGGGGGAGAAGATGTTGCTATGTTGGAGTGAGCTGAGGAGAATAGGGTGGTGGCTGTGGACGTGAACCAGAAAGGAAGGACACCAAAGAGATTTCAAAGGGAAAATCAATGGGACTGGGTAACTGGCTGTGACTATGCTAATAAAGCAAAGAGATGAATCAAAGATGATCCAATTTTTGAAGCTGACAACCTGAGGCAAGGGCGAGGCCATTGACAAAGAATCAGAGGTTTGAAGATGGAGCTGGGTTCAAAGAAGATGACAAAGTTAGTTGTGGGAATGCTCAAGCTGAGATGATGGTGAGAGCCAACTGGAAAGACCAGAAGGCCCTGGAGCACAGGCAAAAGAACTCACCTGGACAGAGACATCAAAGTCAGCAGTGGAGGAGTGAGGGCCCCTTCGAGGCCACACTTAAGATGATTAGGATGAATGAGCTCTCCAAGAAACATCATGGAGAGACAGACGTCATGAGAAATAGAGAGATAGAGGCAGAGACAGACAGAGACAGAAACTGAGACAGAAAGAGGAAAGATGGAGACAGAGACAGAGACAGAGACAGAGACAGAGACAGAGACAGAGACAGAGACAGAGACAGAGAGAGAAGAGAATGAAGAGAGCAGTTAGCCAAAGCTGAGTCCTGGAAAACATTCCAAATAAGGCACAGAGAGCATAAACAGCTTGTAAAAGATAAAGAATGAACAATCAGAGAGGTAGGAGGAAAACTTGGTGTCATAAAAGAGGTAAAAAAAACTACTATTGTACAGTAACTATTTTACAGTTTCTCTGTTCTTTTTTTTTTAACCCTTACCTTCCATCTTGGAGTCAATACTGTGTATTGGCTCCAAGGCAGAAGAGTGGTAAGGACTAGGCAATGGGAGTTAAGTGACTTGCCCAGGGTCACACTACTAGGAAGTGTCTGAGGCCAGATTTGAAACTAGGCCTGGCTCTCAATCCACTGAGCTACCTAGCTGCCCCCCCTCCCCAGGTTCTCTGTTCTAATGCATTATAGGCAGCTGGTGGTTCAATAGAGAGAATACTAGATCTGAGGTCAGGGGAGACCTGATTTCAAATACTCTCTTAGACATTTAACCTCTGACTGCCATGGTTTCCTCATCAGTAATATGGATGCCTTCCTCCCAAGAATGTGAGGATCAAATGAGGCAATAAAGTGCTTCTCAAACCTTAAGAACACTATATAAATGTAAGTCAGTGATACTGGTATTTAGAAGTTTAAAAGAAAAATTTAATGGCAAAGTCCTTTGAAGATGCTGATCTGTAGCAGAAATTATATAATACTCAAGAATCAAAACTTTAAAGTGTTTAGTATCCAGGAGAAAGAAGGAAGGAAGGAAGGAAGGAAGGAAGGAAGGAAGGAAGGAAGGAAGGAAGGAAGGAAGGAAGGAAGGAAGGAAGGAAGGAAGGAAGGAAGGAAGGAAGGAAGAAAGGAAGAAAGAAAGAAAGAAAGAAAGAAAGAAAGAAAGAAAGAAAGAAAGAAAGAAAGAAAGAAAGAAAGAAAGAAAGAAAGAAAGAAAGAAAGAAAGAAAGAAAGGAAGGAAGGAAGGAAGGAAGGAAGGAAGGAAGGAAGGAAGGAAGGAAGAAAGAAAGAAAGAAAGAAAGAAAGAAAGAAAGAAAGAAAGAAAGAAAGAAAGAAAGAAAGAAAGAAAGAAAGAAAGAAAGAAAGAAAGAAAGAAAGAAAGAAAGAAAGAAAGAAAGAAAGAAAGAAAGAAAGAAAGGAAGGAAGGAAGGAAGGAAGGAAGGAAGGAAGGAAGGAAGGAAGGAAGGAAGGAAGGAAGGAAGGAAGGAAGGAAGGGAGAGAGAGAGAGAGAGAGAGAGAGAGAGAGAGAGAGAGAGAGAGAGAGAAAGAAAGAAAGAAAGAAAGAAAGAAAGAAAGAAAGAAAGAAAGAAAGAAAGAAAGAAAGAAAGAAAGAAAGAAAGAAAGAAAGAAAGAAAGAAAGAAAGAAAGAAAGAAAGAAAGAAGGAAGGAAGGAAGGAAGGAAGGAAGGAAGGAAGGAAGGAAGGAAGGAAGGAAGGAAGGAAGGAAGGAAGGAAGGAAGGAAGGAAGGAAGGAAGGAAGGAAGGAAGGAAGGAAGGAAGGAAGGAAGGAAGAGAAATAGCTAAATGGTCAAAGGATATGAACAACTCATTCTCAAAAGAATCACAGAGTATTCACAACTACTTGAAAGAATGTCCAAATCAGTAATAATAAAAGAAATTAAAATTTTCAAAATCCCAAGTTTTCACTTCACAGCCTGCAAATTGCCAAAAATAGCAACACATTCCTACATCATTGTTGGAACTGTGAAATGGTACAATCATTTTGGAAAGCAATGGGGAATTACACAAATACATTAAAATGTCCAGCCCCTTTGAACTAGACTTCATTACTGGGCATATACCTCAAGAAAACAACCGGGGAAAGTCCCTCTATACTGCAGAAGAGTTATAGCAACACTTTTTGTGTTGGCTCAGAAATGGAAACTCTGTAGATGCCTATTGATTTGGGAATGGCTACACATAAGGTGGTACTGGCACATGAATGTCAAGGGCTATGACCCTACTGTATGATGATGTGATGGATATAGAGAAGGCCAGAGGGATCTGCATGAACCAATGCACAGTGAGGTCAGCAGAGCCAAGACAACAACCTACATAAGAACTGTGACAATGTAAATGGAAAGAATGACACTCCCAAAATATCAAGTGAATGTCATTAAATTATAAAACAGGGGGGCAGCTCGGTAGCTCAGTGGACTGAGAGCCAGGCCTAGAGACGGGAGGTCCTAGGTTCAAATCTGGCCTCAGCCACTTCCTAGCTGTGTGACCCTGGGCAAGTCACTTGACCCCCATTGCCTAGCCCTTACCACTCTTCTGCCTTGGAGCCAATACACAGTATTGACTCCAAGATGGAAGGTAAGGGTTTAAAAAAAAATTATAAAACAGGTTTTCTGACTTTTTCTATGCATCAGTCAAATGTGATAATTTTTTTCTCTCTAAAAATACTATTTGTCAAATAGGATGGTTCTCTGCGAGGCGTCGAGGAAGAGTTACTTGGGATAATTGTGGTGATATAAGAAACAGAAAATATCAATAAAAATTTATTTTTAAAAAATAAAAATTTAGTAAAGCCCAGTTACTACAAATTCAGCTACTGGAGGAGGTGAGGACAGAGTTAAGAATAAATTTCATTTGTCTATGCTTCCCTCTAACCTTGTGTTGTCTTCTTTTCATTTAATAAAATTTTCAGTAACCCTCTTTTCTTTCTTTTTCTTCTTTTTTTGAGGGAAGAACAGCCTTAATCTTAACCCTAAATTACTGGCTCTTACTAAATTGTTAAGTTACAAGTTAGACAAAGTAGTTCACGCATGTATAATCAGTCAATCAGCGTGTGTTTCCGAAGCACTTACTATATGCCAAGCACAGGGCAAGGCATTAAGGATACAAGACAGAAAGGAAAATCATTCCTTTTAAGAGCAATTTAATTTTTAAAATTCTGAACAAATGCCAAATGAAATGGACCTTTTCTCATCTGAAGCAGAATAGAAAGCAGTTTGTATTTGACCCTGAAAATCCCCATTACATACAGCTTGCCTTTAAACATATAATTAATTTGAAATAAGCTAACCTGCTTATTGTCTGTGCTTCCCTCTAATCCTTTGTTGTCTTCTAGTCATTTAAAAATTTTCAGTAGCCTTTTCTTTTTCTTCTTTTTTTGGGGGGGGGGGCTTTGGGGGGAACAGCCTTAATCTTAAATCTAAACTCCTTGCTCTTCACAAAAGAAAAACAAGACTCCCTTAGTAAATATGCACAGTCAAGCAAAACAAATTCTTACAATGACAATCCCAAATGAATCATTACCTGGGGGTGGGGGGAGCATGCTCCCTCAGTGGTCCCCTAGAGCAGATGTCTTTTAAGCTGGGATCCACAGTTTTGTCCCCAAAGGGGTTCAGGGATAGAGCGCAAAGGGTCTGTGAACTGGGGCTCACATTTGCTCCTCGTGTCTCATCAGTACCCTCTGCCCTGTGATTGGACTCTGTTCCTGAAGGGCAATACCCTGGGCTCCAGAGCCTCTGTTTTAGGAAGGGCCTTAGCACAGTCTTCTCCCCATTTTCCACCACCTCCACTGCTTCTGTAGTTCCCTTGTTTCATGTTCCTTCTTGCCACTCCTGACTTTCACCGTCCTTTTGCGGGTTATCTTCTCCCATTGAATTACAAGCTCCTTGAGGACAGGGGCCATCTTGTATATTTATATTCCCCAGAACTTAGCACAATACCTGGAATGTGGTAGGTATTTAATGTTTCTTGACTATTGAACGTGGATGAGGAAAAAAAAAATGAAATCTCACACTGAGATTTAGCATCTCCTTCAGTTAGTTTTAAAAAAACAAACAACTAAACAACCTCTCTTCTGTGATGGGATCTGTTGGCTTGGTGGACTGACCACAGCACACAAGTCTCTCTCTAAAGCCAGGGTTGGGCACCGCCTTGGCCAGAGTGCCAAGTCTTTCCAACTTGTTGGCTTTACCATGGTGTCCCATAGAAAAGGTTCCTTCACCCGATTTCCCTCTCTGTCAACACTCATTGGGAAGGCAGCGACTATCAGAGGAGATAGAACACACTCAGCTTCATTTCCATAAAATACCTCCCAAATAAATGAGGCGATTTGGGGAGAGGAGACACTGGCAACTCGGGGATCTGGAAAGATCTCCAGTAAGAGGGCAAACTTAAGCCGTGCTTTCAGAGGAATCAGGGGACAGAGAAGGAGGGCTTTCCAATAATGTGCCAAGTCAGGGAATGGCATGTGGGAAGAAATGCAGTTTGCTGGGATGAAGAATGGCCAACAAGGAGTAATGGAGAATAAGACTGGAAAAGATGATCGAGTCAGTTGGTGAAAGGCTCCAACAAGAGTTTGCAGCTGATCCCAGGGGCAACCGGGAGCCCTTGTGCAAAATTGTTGCCTGATCTTATCTGTGCCTGAGGAATGGTCTTTTGGAGCCTGGAAACAGGGGGACCAAGTAGGAAGTTCTGACACTATGGCTCCAGTGAAAAATGACCGGTGCCTAAACTAGGGTGGGAGCCATGTGACTGAAGAGAAAAGGATAATGAGAGAACTGGATCAATGGAGGTGGAAACAAGATCTGACAACTAACGGAACTGGAAAGATGAAGGAGAATGAGGGCTCAAGGATGGAAACTAGAAATATGGTGGTGTCCTGGACAGAAAGAAGGAAGTTAGGAAGAGCAGTGAGTTTGGAGGAAATGATAGTGTTTAGTTTGGGGCATGTAGCTTTAGAGTTAGAAGGATACTTTTTTTTTAACCCTTACCTTCCATCTTAGAATCAATACTATGTATTAGTATGGCTCTCAATCCACTGGGCACCCTCAAAGGAAACTTAATGGCCATTGAATCCAACCCCCTCATTTTACAAATTGTACAACGGAGGCCAAGACTTGCCCAGGGTCATCCAGCTTATCAGTGTTTGAGGTGGGATTTGCACCAACATCTCCCCAACTCCACTATGTCATGATGTGTCCATGATGAATTGGGATGTCTACAAGATGGAGATGTAGTCAATATATAGACCTGGAGTTCAGGAGAAAGCTTAGGGCTCAATCGGAGAGGTATTTGAAGAGAAATGGTACCTGAGCAGATACTCTGCTGAGATTAAGGAGAGAGAGTGAAATGAGAAAGAGGCCAGGACAGCCTACACAATGGAGGAAGGGAAGACAATGATCCAGTAAAGAGGGGCAGGAAGTAGCAAACAGGTAGAGTAGAGCTACAGAAGACTAGAGAGGAGAAACTACCCAGGAGAAGGGGACCCAAACTGCAGAGGCCAGTGAGGACAAGGACTGAGAAAAGACCATTGGCTTTAGTAGTTGTATGATCATTGCTAATCTGGGGAAGAAGAATCCAAAAATATTTTAGTTGAATGGTGAAATCAGGAAGTCAGATGGAAAGGGGTCAAGAAATGAACAGGAGAAGAATTTAGAAGCAAGAAAGCCAAACAGCCCTTTCTAGGCATCTGACTATATCAAGGGAGCATCTTTTTAAGGATGGGGGACCTGGGTGAGCTTCTAGAATTAATGAAGGAGCCAGGGGATAAAGAGGGAATAGAAATGAGAGGAAAAGCAGAAGGGTAAAGGGGGCAGGCTCCCAGAGGAGAGAGGGGATGAAATCCATTGCATAAATAGCAGAGTTGGTCTTGGGGAGACAAAGGGCCCCTCTTCTTCAGAGATGGGAACAGTGGTAGAGGAAACGGGCCATGATGGAGAGGGACTGAGAGGTGTGGAATAAGGGAGAAGAAGCAGCTAGGTCAAGTAAGAAGCAGGGTTCTCTGCTTAGAGAAGAGCTAAGGGAATGGTAAAGGTGCTAAACAAGAAAGGGATGGGAGGAGAGAGGTCAAAGAACTGTTGTGGAGAACGGGATAAAATGTTCTCCCATACACACCCTCTCCCCTCCCCTCCCATGACCACCACACTAGTGGTAGGACTCTCAAAGTAGCCGGCTAAATAATTTCCTTACTTCCAATCAATAAACATTTATTAAGTGCCTACTATATGGCAGACACTGTGCTAAGCAATGGGGATACAAAAGGAGGCAAAAGTCAGTCTCTGTCCTAAGGAGCTCATAATCACCTAATGGCAGAGACAATCCACAATCAGCTATGTACAAAGCAAGCTCTCAACAGGATAAATAGGAAATAATTAACAGAAGCTTACTCCTACATGACTGTTCCTCCACAAAGGTGTCCAAATAATATTCCTAAGGCAAAGGCTTGACTATGTCTCTCTCCCACTCAAAAATCACCTGTGGCCCCCACTTGCCTCTAAGATAATATACAAATGACTTTGCAAGGAATTCTAAATCCTCCACAACGTGGCCCTCCTCGGTCTTTTTAGACTTATTCCCAATCACTCCCCTTCACATAATCTATGGGTTAGTTAAACTGTACTCCTGGCAATTTTCCAAACTCAAGTTCTCTCCAGTCTCTGAAGGGGAACAGCTTTCTCCCTACCTAGAAGGCTTTTTTCCTTTGAAATTGCTAGCTTCCTTCAGGACTTAGCTCCAGGACATGCCACCACCTTCACAAACCAACTTCTGGTCCTCCCACGTTGCATTCATGTCCCCTATTTCCTCTGGACTTACTTATCTAGGTGGTACAATCACAAAGAATCGAGGTCAGTGCTCCAGACACTGCTGCCTCAGTTTTGTTGGAAAGATCCAACAAGATGGTATTTGTGAAGAGCTTGGGGAATGTGAGAGCTCTCCAGCAGGGCTAGGAGCTATTATCTTTGTGTTTTTCCCTCTTTCTCATTCAGGTAGAATGGAAGCCCACTGAGGGCAGGGGCTATATCATTTTTATATCACCAGTGCCCCAGACTTCTTCTTTTGGTCCAGATCTGTGATTCCCCTGGTGTAGGAAATGCACAACCAAAAATCCCTTCTAAACCCCAAGCCCTGCTGCACCTTCCAGTCTTGGTGAGCTGCCCGGGGAGCACCTATGGGCATTGAGAGATGAGGTCAGTGGTCAGATGACCAGTACTGTGGCCAATCCCCAGGGACACCTATCCAATCCAGGTAGCTGCCATGCCTCAGAGAGAGATCTGTCATCATGTGAGGTTGGCTAACTTAAACTGGTCATGTACCCAAGTGACACACTGTAGTAGAAATAGAGAAAGCAGGGGATGAGGGGATCTGAGAAGTTTGGCAAGGGCTGGCTGACAATAGGGATTCTAGGGTAGAGGGTAGAACATGGGTGAGTGGGTCAGGCAGAAGGTGGCCTCTGAGGAAGGGGGTGATAGACAAGGAGATTAGGGAGGGATACTGAGGGCTAGGAGGCAGGGGCAAAGGAGAGATGGAAGGATGGGTGGCTATGATCAGGAATTCTAATCAGAGTTCTGGATTTAATCAGAGCAGCAGGCAAAGAAGGCTCAGGGGGAACTGAGTATTCTCCCAGGGTGGTAGGGGTGGCTGCACCCTCAGAGAAACGCAGAGGGTTCAGGATGGCGGAGGGGAATGGGCATCAGTCCCCTTTGGAGCAGGCCCTCACCCAACTCTGATTACCTCAAAGAGGTACAGAATCTCTGAATTCTAAGAGCCCTGAACAGATGACTGAATGCTGCTGCCTCCTGACCTTTTGTGCAATGGGTGAGGGAGGTAGGAGGATTTTCAGCTGAGGTTGAGCAATGTTTGCTGACTGTTCAGTGGTCCAATTGCCAGGTGCACAGCATTCACCTGGGGCACATATGATGTGTTCCTAGATAAGTTGGTACATAGTCTGGATGTCCTCAAGTCCACTTTGTCCCTTTCAGTGACCAAGAGAGCTGAGGACAGGGAGTATTGGGTGGCATCCAAAGAAGAAATTGCCATCTGATGGAGAAGACCAGAACTCTATCTTCTGGCAAGCCTACTGGGCAGGTCCCAGGGGCCCAATCTCACCTTTCTACAGAGGAGAGCAAAGGAAGGGAGAGAAGAAAGAAGAGAAACTGTACCTATATAATAAGGATGCTCTTCCTTAGCCCCCAGAGGTCTGGCACTGGGACACTACCTCATGGATGGTAAGGAGATGATCTTGGGGTCTCAGAGGCCTTGGCAACAGAACACAAGCCTCTCACATCCTGCCAGGCTGTAAACCTTGGGAAACAGGCCTGGCAACCCTGAGAATCTCTCTAGATAGGACTGGCCTTTGGGCCAACTTTTCAGCTCGAGAAACTCTCCAAGAACACCTATAAAGGTGCAGGGAGCTTGGAGACAGAATCAGCAGCAGGAACATTCATATCCCTAGAATGGGGGAGAATGGGGGGGGGGTACCTGTTTCAGTGGAAAGAACACTGGAGTATGGTGTCAGAATTGATTCAGATCCTGGCTATGCCACTCCCTGGGTGACCTGGGGCAAGTCATTTAACCTTAGGCCTCAGTTTCCTACTCTCTAAAATGGGGAGACTGGGCTAGATGTCCTCCAAGATTCCCAAGCCTGGAAATTATGAAAAACATGCAAGGCACTGCTAAGAATGGCACAGTCTCAGCCTCACGGAGCTCACCATCTAATAAATTAGGGGATTAGCTCCCTTCAATAGAGAAGACTCGCCTGGGGCACAGAAAGGGAAGAGACTTTCTTAAGGTCACAAAGCCAGGAAGGACGGAACCCAGATCCGTTTGGGCTTGAGGCAGTTCCTTGTCTCTACGGTCTCCCGGAAGATTCAATTCCCCCAGGGGTAATAAGCTTTGCTGCATTTCGTCCTCGGGACGGTCCAGGGAGGAGTAACAGGGCTAGGCTTCCAGCTGGAGAGACCACCAGAATTTCTCCACTCTGAAGTGTCGAGGAACAGCAGCAAGCACGAGAATTGGGTAACGTTGTTCCAAAGCAGTTTGGTCTCTGGCTATCCTGGCCACTTTGCAGATGAGCAAAGTGAGGCTCAGAGAGAAGCCACACGGCTGGGACCGTAGGAGAACGGTCCTGTACTCTTTTCCCGTCCCAGCCCGCCTCCCTTTCCCGGAACCAGAGCTTGGTTTGACAGCTCTCCCCGAGGGCCAGGGAGGAGTTAAGCCCTCCTATTCTGCCTCCCCGGCTTAAACTGGGGAGCGGGGGCCGGCTCCCTTCTCTCCCGGCATCCCCAGCACTTAGCCCAGGCTTTGGCATAAAGGCGGTCCCTAATAAATGCTTTTCATTCATTCCTTCCTTCCATCCATCCGTTTACTCCAGGTGCGGTGGGGGGAGCTCGGGCTCTCGTCGCAGGTCTCCGCATCCTCCGGGTGTGGCCCCCGCCATCTGTGGGCCTCCGTTTCCTCGGCTGTAAAAGCAGGGGGCTGGGCTGGCCTTCTCAGGTGTCTTCCAGCTCCCCACACGACAATCATTTGTGTTTTCGAACCTGTTGGACACTTCCGGGTCGGCTCCGCATCCGTAATCCCCATAAAGAGATCATGCCAAGGGCCCGGGGACGCCAAGCACACCCCCACCCCCACCCCCGCGTCTCCACCCGCCTCTGGTCTGTCTGGAAAGGACATTGTCAGGCTCTGGCCAGGGGAGAGGAACCCCGCGCCTAGCCGCTGCCCCCCTTTCCGGAGCTAATGAAAGCCTGGGCTGGGGGGGAGGGGGTTCCCGTGTCAGGTTCAGAATACGGAGGAGGGTGGGGAAGGGGAGAATAAAGCCTGGCAGGGTGCAGGTTGTCTAACAAAGGACCCGGCGGGCGCCCGGCCCTGAGCCAGCCCCTCCCCAGCAGCAGGCCGCTTGCCAGACCCAGCCCGCCAGCCCGCCCGGAGGAGCAAAAACCCCTTCCCCAGCCCAGCCTGGCCACGTGATCCCCCCACCTCCGCCCCAGGGCAGCCTCCTCTCCTCCTCTTCCTCCCTCCTCTCTCTTCTTCCTCTCCCCTCTTCTTCCTCTTCCTCTTCCCTTCTCCTCCTCCTTCTTCTTCCCTCCTCCTCCTCCTCCTCCTCCTCCCCCTTCACCTCCTCCCTTTTTTCTCCTCCTCCTCCTCCTCCTCTCTAGCTGCAGCTTGCTGCTGCTGCTGCCGCCGCTGCAGCCGTCGCGGGGCGGGGCCGGCCGGGGCGGAGACAGGAAGGCAGACGCGACCGAGCAGAGGAGCTGGGGCAGAGCGGGAGCCGAAACCGGGGCCGGGGCCGGGGCCGGGGCCGGGACCGGGGCTGCGGCCAGGCCCAAGCAGCAACCGCACCAGCCCCAGCTCTAGCGCGGGCTGCCGAGCAGCGTCGGCTGCGGCAGAGGCGCGGCTGGCGGCAGCACCAGCCGGGGAGAACAGCACCAGCCGCTGCTGGAACAGGGGCCGAGGGCTAGCAGTGGGCTGCGGGCTACTGGCAGCGGGCGAGCTGCGGGCAGGAGGCGGTGGGTAGTGGACAGCGAGCGGCAGGCGGTGGTCCGGGGCAGCGGGCAGCGGGCAGCAGGCGGGGGCAGCGTTGTGGCTCTGTCGCGGGCCATGTGAGGGAGGAGGATGCTCGCGGCGCCCGGCCCCCCGAGCCTCCAGCGCCTCCCCGCCGCTACTGCTGCCGCCCGCCAGCCGCCCCGGGCCGCCCTCCCGGCCGCCGCCCCGACGGCCACGGCCACGGCCGCGGCGGACCCCGGGGGCCGGCATGTAGCGGGCCCGCCATGGCCGGCACTGACGGCGGCGGCGGCGGCGGCGGCGGCGACCTGAAGACTGCTCGCCTGTGGCGGGAGGCTGCCCTCCGAGCGCGCAAGCTGAGGGGCAACCTGCGGCAGCTGAGCCTGAGCGGAGCCGCGGCCGCAGCTTCCTCGGACCCGGGCACCGGCCCCCGGCCGCCCAGCCCCTCGCCGGTCCAGGACCCTCCGCCGCTTGTGCTGCCCCAGGATATCGCCGACGTGGAGGTGCTCAACTTGGGCAACAATGCCCTGGACGAGCTGCCCGCCGGCCTGGCCACCGCCCTGGGCAGCTTGCCCCTCCTGCGGGGCCTGGTTCTGCGCCGGAACCGCCTGCCCAGGCTGCCCCCTCTGCTGGGCCAGTTGGGTGCCCGCCTCACCGAGCTGGACGTGAGCCACAACCGGCTGGGCGCTGTGGCCGCCGAGGTGCTGAGCGCCCTGCCCCAGCTGCGCAAACTCAACCTCAGTCACAACCAGCTGGCCGACCTGCCTGCCCAGCTGGGCTCCCTGGGACACCTCGAGGAGCTGGACGTCAGCTTCAACAGGCTCCCACACCTGCCCGATGCCCTGGGCTGCCTGCGGGCCCTGCGCACGCTGGACCTGGACCACAACCAGCTCACCGCCTTCCCCCCTCAGCTCCTGCAGTTGGGCACCCTGGAGGAGCTGGACCTGTCCGGCAACAGGCTTCGAGGCCTACCTGAGGAGATAGGGGCCCTGCGAGCTCTCAAGATCCTCTGGCTTAGTGGGGCCGAGCTGGGCACCCTGCCCTCTGGTTTCTGCCAACTGGCCAGCCTGGAGAGCCTGATGCTGGACAGTAATGGGCTGCAGGCCCTGCCGGCCCAGTTCAGCTGTCTCCAGCAGCTGAGGATGCTAAACCTCTCCTCCAATTGCTTCGAGGACTTCCCCGGGGCCCTGCTGCCCCTGGCCAGCCTGGAGGAACTCTACTTGAGCCGAAACCGGCTCACAGCCCTGCCAGCCCTGGTCTCGCGCCTGAGCAGGCTGCTCACACTCTGGCTGGACAATAACCGCATCCGCTACCTGCCGGATTCCATCGTGGAGCTGACGGGCCTGGAAGAGCTGGTGCTGCAGGGGAACCAGATCGCCGTGCTGCCGGACAATTTCGGGCAGCTCTCTCGGGTGGGGCTGTGGAAGGTCAAGGACAACCCGCTCATCCAGCCGCCCTACGAGGTCTGTATGAAGGGCATCCCCTACATCGCAGCCTACCAGAAGGAACTGGCCCATTCCCAGCCCGCTGTGCAGCCTCGACTCAAGTTGCTGCTGTTGGGCCAAAAGGCTTCGGGCAAGACGTCCTTGCGCAGGTGCCTCACCGAGGGGGACCAGGAGGAGGGGATGCGGGTGGGGAGGAGCCGGGAGAAGGACCACCCCGGCCTGGACCCAGGCCTTGGCCCAGCCTCGGGCTGTAACAGCAAGGGCATCGAAGTGACCAGCTGGACTGCTGATGCCGCCCGGGGCCTGCGCTTCATCGTCTACGACTTGGCAGGGGACCAGAGCTATGAGGTCATCCAGCCCTTCTTCCTCTCCCCCGGAGCCCTTTATGTCCTGGTGGTCAATCTGGCCACCTACGAGCCCTCCAGCTTCCCCTCTGCGGTGGGATCCTTCCTGCACTGCGTGGGGGCCCGGGTGCCGCACGCCGTGGTCTGCATTGTGGGCACCCACTCGGACCTGTGCGGGGAGCGGGAGCTGGAGGAAAAGTGCCTGGACATTCACAGACAGATCGCCCTGCAGGAGAAGCAGGACGCGGCTGGCCTGGGCCGCCTGGCCCGTGCGGTGGACGAGGCACTGGCCAGGGACTTCGAGCTGCGCTGCTCCAGCCCCCACGCGGCCTACTACGGGGTGTCCGACAAGAACCTGCGCCGGCGCAAGGCCCACCTGCAGTACCTGCTCAAGCACCGGCCACAGATCCTGTCCCCGGTGCTGCCCGTGAGCTGCAGGGCCCCGGCGCAGCTGCAGAGGCTGCGCGCCAAGCTGCTGTCCGTAGCCGAGCACCGCGAGATCTTCCCCAACCTGCACCGGGTGCTGCCGCGCTCCTGGCACGTCCTGGAGGAGCTGCACTTCCAGCGGCCGCAGGCCGAGCGCCTGTGGCTTAGCTGGTGGGACTCGGCGCGCCTGGGCCTGCAGGCCGGCCTGACGGAGGACCGGCTGCAGAGCGCCCTGTCCTACCTGCACGAGAGCGGCAAGCTGCTCTACTTCGAGGACAGCGCTGCCCTCAAGGAGCACGTCTTCCACAACCTGCCGCGCCTCATCGACATCCTCAACGTCTTCTTCCAGCGCAACGCGGGCCTGCTGCTGCGCAAGCTGCTGCTCGGCACCCAGGGGGAGGATCCGCTGCGGGCGGCCCAGCTGCACCACTACGTGGAGGGCTTCCTCCTGCACGGCCTGCTGCCCGCCCACGTTATCCGGCTGCTGCTGCGGCCCCACGTGCAGGCACCCCAGGACCTGCAGCTGCTCTTGGAGCTGCTGGAGAAGATGGGGCTCTGCTACTGCCTCAACAAGGCCAAGGGCAAGGCGCTGAATGGGGCCGCCGCCTCCTGGTACAAGTTCCCCTGCTATGTGCACCACACTGAGGTGCCCCCCACGGCGGAGGCCTGGCTCCGCCAGCCGGGCTCGGGGGCCGCCGCGGAAGCTGCCGCGGCGGCCCCTGGCCGGCCAGTCCTTCGTGGCGGAGCAGCTGCAGATCCGCTACAGCTTCCCCGTGCTCTTTCCCCCGGGCCTGTTTGCCCGCTACAGCGTCCAGATCAACCGGCACGTGGTGCAGCGCTCCGACGGCAACTTCCAGATCTTCGCCTACCGCGGGAAGGTGCCGGTGGTGGTGAGCTACAGGCCCAGCCGCTGCGGCGGCGACACCCTGTCCATCGCCAGCCACGCCTCGCTGCCCAACATCTGGACGGCGTGGCAGGCCATCACCCCCGCTGCTCGAGGAGCTGGATGCCCTGCTTCAGGAGTGGCCCGGCCTCTGCTACACCGTGCACATCCTCTGCTCCAAGTGCCTTAAGAGAGGCTCCCCCAGCCCACACGCCTTCCCAGGTGAGCCGCTGCGGACCCCGGGCGGGAGGGCGCTGTTCGTGGTGTGAGGAGGGGCTAGCGGGGCTGGTGCTCCTTGTGAGCTTGGGCCTGAGGGTGCTTGGCAGGCTGCAGGGACCTGGAAGGCCCTTCATTGGAGGGGCCCGCCTGGGAAGCAGGGCCGCCCGCCTATTAAGCAGCCCCGCAAAGAGGAAGAGTCAAATCCCATCTGTGACCTGGGGCGCGCCTTCCCTCCCCCCCCTGCAGTCCCGTGCAGCTCAGCCCCCCTCCTTCCTCCCCCCACCCCCAGGACCCATGTGCTCAGGCGCTCAGGCTGGAGCTAGGGACAGAGCGGGGCGAGGCAGGGGCCCTCCTGGCCCAGTCCTGAGAGGAGGGTGGCCCAGACCTCCAGCTGTCTGGCAGGGCCCCTCAGTGCCCCGTCCCCTCCCTCCCCACCCCATTCGCTAAGTGTCCCAGACCTGCCCGGGGCCAAGCTGTCCACCCGGCCTGCCTCTGCTTTCCCCTGCTAGATCCTGTACATTCCAAACCTGTGTCATAAGGCACGCCCTCCTTTTCTTGTCTGGGAGGACAGAGAAAACTCTGGGTGCCTGAGCCCCGGTGGATGGGCCCCAGGACTGTCTGGGTCATTTCCCTCGCCCATCTGGGCAGCCTGCAAGCTCCCCCTGAGTGGAGGTATTGGCCCTGGCATGCAAAAGGGGATTTCCTTGGTGTTCAGAGAGCTGGCTTCGGGGGCTTTTGTCTTTGCTCCGCTGCGTCAGATGTGGTTGGCTCGGAGGCCCCTGGCATGGGCCTGGAGGTGGGAGAGTTTGTGAGGGAGGCTGGGTTTGGGCTTCCTCCACGCCAGGGAGCAGAGCCCTTTTCTGAGAGCGCTAGCAGCAGCTTTTCCCCTAGGTGTGCCTCCTTGAGTGGGTCAGGCGAGTTGACACTGTTCCAGATGCCCTAATCAGAAACATATTTAGATGGATTCTAGCCTTCGTCCCCATCAGCCTTCCCAACCCCACTTGGGCCCTCCCCGCCCTGGCCCTGTTTACCCAGCCTTCTCCCGCCGCATTTCAGGGACTAAAAAGCTCTGTGCCTCCCTGGGCCACCCGTGTCCTTAGCTGAGGGCATCCAAGGGGGCCTCCCCTCCTGGGACTTCGGAGGAACCGGACACAGGCGTTTCCGATGGGCTGCCCCAGATCTCGGGCTGGCCCATTCATCCCCTGAAAAGGCCTCCAGATTACCAGTGAACCGAGCCTGTGAGATCCTCTGTTATCTCATCGCCCCTCGCCACCCTGCCTGCACCTCAGGCTCTCTTGAATTCCCTCTCTGTTCTCAGAAGCTGGGCAGACACTGGTTATCTGGGCCCGAGGGAGCCCAGCTTAGAGGAGAGAGAGGCTATCTGCTCCCCTGGGCAAGGGGCCAGCCTGGCTTCCATCCCCGCCCCGTGCAGGGCGCTAGGGGACACGAGGGGTTTGCAGCCTCATGCTGAGGAGAGGGGAAACCTGCCTGCAAGACAAGGCAGGGCCAGAGGAATGCCAAGAGGCCCAGGCTAAATGCCCAGAGAACTCGATGGCACGTTCCTTTGGAAAGGGGGTGGGCGCAGGTTAGGTCAAGAAAGGGTTCCCGGGAGAAGAGCCCAAAATGATTCTTGAAGGAAGGAACAAGGTGGACTTGAGCAGATGGACCTGGCATGGGGACAGAGTCTATTCCAAATGTGAGAGACGGGGGGAACGGAGGCCCCATGCTGATGGGAAGGGGCAGCATCGTGATGGGCAGGGGGGGATGCACTGATTTGTCTGGGGCGTAGAGAATGGATAGGGAAGTAAGTAGGAGTCTGGGTTCAGGAGCCAATAGCATATTCAGAAAATCCTGGGGAGTTTTGAGCAAAGGGTACCCATGACCAGAGGAATGAGTTAGGTGCTTGGGCAGCCATGAGAAAGATGTCGGAGAAGTGAAGGCCCAACATCAGCCAAGAGGAGCTTCTTAGGGTACCCTTGGGGAGAAAAGCAATGGCCTAAACTGGAGTGGGGTCTACGGGAATAGAGGGCAGTCAATGAGTGGAAAAGCTGTTTTGGAGATGGAGTTTGGAGCAGAAGTAGGAAAATTAGTGAGGTTTGAATAGAGAATCTTGAGATTATTCTTAGAGAAGTCTTAAACACCATTGAGCCCACCCCACTTTTTTACAGATGAGGAGACTGAGGCTAATGAAATTAAGTGACTTGGCCAGGGTTCCATAGCCAGGAAGCTTCTGAGGCAGAATTTGAACAAAGGTTTTCCTGACTCCAAGTCCAGAACTCTTTCACCTCCATCTGGATAGAAGTATCTGATGGAGATTCCATTTTGGAATTTGTGAAAGAGGCTGGGACATTTGCCCTTGGGAGTCTTCTGGATGGAGGTATCATGAAAGCTGTGGCAATTGAAATATTCTAAGGACGAGAGAAGAGAAGAGAAGAGAAGAGAAGAGAAGAGAAGAAGAGAAGAGAAGAGAAGAGAAAGAGAAGAGAGAGAAGAGAAGAGAAGAGAAAGAGAAGAGAAGAAAGAGAAGAGAAGAGAAGAAAGAGAAGAGAAAGGAAGAGAAGAGAAAGAGAAGAGAAGAGAAGAGAAGAGAAAGAGGAAGAGAAGAGAAAGAGAAGAGAGAAGAGAAAGAAGAGAAGAGAAGAGAAGAGAAGAGAAGAGAAGAGAAGAGAAGAGAAGAGAAGAGAAGAGAAGAGAAGAGAAGAGAAGAGAAGAGGAAAGAAGAGAAGAGAAGAGAAGAGAAGAGAAGAGAAAGAGAAGAGAAGAGAAGAGAAGAGAAGAGAAGAGGAAAGAAGAGAAGAAGAGGAAGAGAAGAGAAGAGAAGAGAAGAGAAGAAGAGAAGAGAAGAGAAGAGAAGAGAAGAGAGAGAAGAGAAGAGAAGAGAAGAAGAAGAGAGAAGAGAAGAGAAGAGAAGAGAAGAGAAGAGAAGAGAGAGAAGAGAAGAGAAGAGAAGAGAAGAGAAGAGAAGAAGAGGAGGGTTCAGGGCAGAGCCTTTGGGAGGCCCATGTTTGAGGGGCATAAGAAAGCTGAAGATCAGAAAAGAAGTCAGAAAAGCCAAGTAGGTAGGTAGGAAGAGAACCAAGAGACAGCAGCATTCCAAGAGATAAGGGAGAGGAGAGTGGCCTCGGTGATCCAAACAAGGGGTGCCAGCGCTTGGGACACCCCAGTTCTACCCAGGCTGCTTGATGAGACTCCCCAGACACATGCACCTCAGCTCCAAAGCTGGAGGTCCTCCAAAGAAGGAAACCAGACATGAAACAATCCAATCCGATTCACTTATTTCCCGAGCACCTACTGTGTGCCAAGTCCAGTGATACGGAGGCAAATGTAAGCCCTGACCCTCAGGATGCTCGTCGGTGACCTGAGCAGAAGGTGGGACATAGCATATAAAAAGAGCTAATTCCCGCGCGCGTCGCCCCCCCCCCCCCTCTATTTCTAGCTTTCCGGTTCTACACATATATAAATAGATATCAATATACACACATAGATGCATTTGAGGATGGAGACATGACTCACCACTTAAGGGAACGAGGAACAGTCTCCTGGAGGCTCTGGTCCATGGGCGCAGCTTCGATGGAAGCTAAGATTTCCAAGCCGGGGGACAGAGCTTGCCAGGGCCCTGCCGCTTGGGCGGTAGGCAGCCATGGGGAGTCCTTTGGCTGATGCGTAGAGCGGATGCCCAGTGGGGCTCCTGTCCTGTGCCTCTCCTTTCCCCCTTCAGATCAGTGACCCAGCTTTGCAGGTGGCATCGAGTCTGCAGAGCGGGCAGGGACTTCTATTGAGACTTCTGCAAGAGAAAAATAAACATATGGTTGAAAAATCCTGAAATGATTAAGTTTCTGGGGTGGGAGCAAAGCGTGAGCTATTTGTGCCCTTCTGGGGTGGATTTCTGCCTTGTGTGCTCCTGGCCAAAGAGCAAGGGGTCCCTCTCTCCTTTCTGCAAGGCTGGAGATGTTCCCAGAACGGCAGGAAAGAGAATGGAGGAAAAGAAATGCCGAGAGAAGGGAGTGAGGGAGCCGGGCCTACAGCGCTGGGTCTCCTCCCGGATAGCTCCACCGCGGTTGTCCTCACTCTCACTCTGCTGGCACTGGGAGAGGGCTGTTGGGTATTCACACAGAAACATCCTCGGTCACAAGGGCTGGCGGCCCAGGAGGGGGAAAGGAAGGGATGGAGGGGACCGTTAGGCGCTGGAAAAACAAAAGAAATCAATACCCATTGATTTTGCTGTAAAGGTAGCAACAGCTGGTCACACAACAGAAAGAGACTGAATGGAGAACAATCCTGGCCCTCATGATTAGTGGCTAACGTTTTTATCATGGTTTTTTTGTTTTTAACCCTCACCTTCCATCTGAGAATCAATCATGTGGATCGGTTCCAAGGCAGATGAGCGGTAAGGGCTAGGCCATGGGGTCAAGTGACTTGCCCAGGGTCACCCAGCTGGGAAGTGTCTGAGGCCAGATTGGAACCCAGGACCTCCTGTCTCTGGGCCTGGCTCTCCATCCACTGAGCTACCCAGCTACAAAGTCCCCGATCCCTATTACCCTGCTTTCTATCTGAACAACCCAGAGCGAGAGGATTCCCTTGTCTAGGAGGTGGGGAAGAGAACATGCGTGTCTTTAGCACCTACTGGGTGCCAGGCCCTCTCTCTTGGAACCATTGCTGTAGGTCCCTCACCTCTGATCAAAGATCAATAATCGTAGCTCTTGTTTATTTAAGCCCTTGAAAAATAGGTTTGCTTGCCTGGGATTGGGGGAAAAGAGCCTTGGTGTGGGGTCGGAGGCTGTTCCCCCTCTGGGCCTCCGCTTCCTTGGTCCTGGCATCCCAGGGCATAGGCTGCCCCCCAAAGGGTGCTGGATGGCCCCACGGCGCTCTCTTTTTCTGAGTGTGTGTAAGATGCTCTGGGGAAGAGAGAGAGCAAAAGGAACGCATCCTTTGTGCTCTCTGGATTGGGGTTACCTTTCTCTGGCAGTGGTGTGGCATAGTGGCTAGGGGGCCCGCCCTGGAGCCAGAAAGGCCTGTGTTCCAACCCTCCCATGGGCAACCTCGGAAGTCCAGGCGGTCACTCCCTCTGTCTGTAGGTGCCTTCCTGAGCTGGTAGAGGGGAGTTGTTGCTCCGTCTCATTTGACTCTTCTTGAGTTCTTGGCAAAGATATTAGGGTGGGGTGCTGTGTCCTTCTGCCGCCCATTTTACAGATGAGGAAACTGAGGCAAGCAAGCATGCCCTCCCTTCCCCCCATTCCTCCCCTAGGAGTTCCCTGTAGTGATGGCGTCGCAGTTCCGGTCCCCGGCTCTTTTGCGTTTGACAGTGGCCCATCTCCTCCCCTCTGGTATCTTGGTATCTCCAGGTCAGGCTCCCCAGACACGGCACGCTGGGGGTTACGTGTAATTTCCGATTTTTGAACCTTTTTGATGGGTTTCGGGGATTCCTTTTTTCTTTTCTATTTTTAAGAAATTCTTTCTAGTAAGGGTGGTCTCTTGGGAGAGAGGGAACGTTGCAGAGGGGATGTCAGTAGACAAGATCAGTCAAGCCTAGTTTTAAATGCCCCCCAAATGTCGAAGCTTCCCTGGGCCCAGGCAGCAGCGTCCCCTCTCTCTCTGGCCTTCCTCTAGACAGCACGTGGGTCTGCCTTACAGGGCACCCCCAGCGTCCGCACCTTTTGCCTTGCAATGGGCTTATTTATGGCCAAAGGGTCTTCTTGCCCTGCTGCATGTGTGCTCCTGGACCCTGGAAACAGCTTCCCTCCTGCCCCAGCCCCAAGACTAAGCACCAAGTCCAGACAAAGCAGGTACTTCGCAAATTTGTTGAATGACTAGAAGAATGTAGTCTTGTTCAGAAGCTGGAAGTGGCTCCCCTTTTCGTCTTCCCTGTAGCTCTGCTGGATGTTCTCTGGCCTCCGAGGGCCTCTCCTGCCCCCTGTCCTTTCTGCCCCTCTCCCCACAGGGTCCCCTTCATCACGGCAGAGCCTCTTGTCCTTCCTTTCCTTGAATGGCGCTCTTAGTTTGACTAATGAAGCAAAAGAGGCGAGGGTCTTACTCTGGCTACTTTTCAGTGGGGCTGGAGGCTGTGGTGACCTACAAAACAGTCTTCCCTCTTTCTCTGGTTCCCCTAGGCCTATCTGGCAACTACTGGTCCCCTCCAGTGCTCCTGGGATGGCATTCATCATCCCACTGACCTCTCTGGCCCTCCTCTCTTTGCCCAATAGGAGTGAGGGCCACTTGGTAATCTTGGGTTCAAGAGTTCTTGTTGCCAAAGAATCCATCACTCAGTGGCTGGCCTCCCCCCACCCCCACACAGACCACGGAGCCTGCGGGCCTCCCTGACAGGACCCTCGCCCATGGCCAACCTCCCCCATCCCCTGCTAGGCCCTCCACAGACCACGACTGGCACCGAGCCCCAGGGCTCTGCAGTGGTCTCTGGGCCTCCCTGGCAGGGTCCCCAGCCTCAAGAGGAAGCTAGAGGAGGCCAGCTTGATCCAGACACAAGAAATGTGTCCCTGGGCCTTGGACCACCTTCTTCATGTTGAGGGACCGGAAAGGCTTCCCAGAAAATAAAGCCACTTGGATTCTCCATGAGGCTGCCGGAGGAGGCGATCCTTTTGGGAGGCTGGACGGTCTGCCTTTGAGAGCAAAAAGGAAAACCACTTCCAAACTGGAAGAAGGAACAAAACTCTTCTGAATGGCATAGATGGCGACTCCTGCCTGACCCATTTAAACGGGGACATGGCTAAAAGAGCAGATCCTTGGCTTGTCCCAGGGCGAGAACAGGAGAGCCAAGATGATCAGAGATGGCAGCCCAGAGCATCACTACCTTAGAACATTAACTCATTTTTAAATCCTTACCTTCCATCCTAGAACCAATACTGTGTATCAGCTCCAAGACAAAAGAAGAATGGGGGTTAAGTGACTTGCCCAGGGTCACCCAGCCAGAAAGTGTCTGAGGCCAGATTTAAACCCAGCATCTCCTGTCTCTCAGTCCACTGAACCACCTAGCTGCCCCCACTTAGACTCCTTTTATGAAAGTTTATGGAGGGGGCTGATAGATGGTTCAGTGGATAGAGAATCAGGCCAGGAATCAGGGAGTTCTGGGTGTCTGAGGCTCAGGAGGGAGCCACAGGAGGGTTTAGAGCAGAGGAGTGCCTGAATGGATCTGGGAGTAAACCCATCCTAGCGTGCTATGAGGAAGGGATGGAGGGAGGGGGTGGAGAGAGTAGACACAGGAAGACCCGTAGGGAAGGAGTCATTCCTGTCCCAGGATTCCTCTCGAGCCCCAACATGACGATGGGGTTCCCCGGAAGAGCAGGATCTTGTTGCTACAGGTCCTTCTGTAGCAGCCACAGCTGGCATGGTGGTGATGCAGGCTAGGGGCGTTCTCCCCGTGTGTACTTGGGTCACAGTCCAGCCACTCAGATCTGTTTGCGTGCTTCCCGACACCTTCTCTTGTAAAGCAGGATCTGATTCTTGCCCAGCTGAACCCGAAGGCAGCCTGGGGAGTGACTCACCTCCCTGGCAGGGCCAGCTGCAGCATCGGCGGCTGGAGCCAACAGGTCCGAGCATGCCAGGACAGCAGGAAGGCTTTGGAAAGGCACCTTCTCAGCCCAGGGAGGGACGTGGGGGAAATAGTGCAGGGAGAAGCCCGCCACTGACGCTCCTTCCGAACTATGGACTGAAACAGCCAGCAGGAGATTAGACAAAAGGGTTAGGTAGGGAGAGGGAGAGAGATAGAGCCTTGGAGATAGTCAGACCGATGGAGAGGGAGAGACATTCTCTGGCACAAGGGAAATCTGCCCGTGATATTGGCAGAGCCAAGATGGCCCTGCTCCGGAGGGAGTGGGCTTTCCCTCACTCCATGCAAAGGCCAGAGGACTTCTTGTCACATTAGGATATTGGAGGGAGAACTTTGACTCCGGTGCAAGTTGGACTAGAAGCCTCTGAGGTTCTCTTCGGACCTGGAGAGGGTGATTCTGTGGGACCAAAAAGGAGAGGTTAAGGAATGGCTGGTAGCCTTGAGTTAGAAGCTGGTTTAGGAGCAGGTAGATGCCTCAGTGTATTGAGAGCCAGGCCTAGAGACTGGAGGTCTTGGGTTCAAATGTGACCTCAGACACTTCCTGGGTGACCCTGGGTGACCCTTAACCCCAGTGCCTTCCCTTACTGCTCTTCTGCCTTGGAACTGATACACAGTATTGATTCTAAGACAGAAGGTACGGGCCAAAAAGGAAAAGAGGGCACTGGGTCACAAACACCAGAAGCATCCTTCCTGCTTCCCTAAAGAAATGTCCTCAGCAGAATTCCCAAGCCCCCCTGGCCCTTTCCCTCCTGCTCCCCAGGGCACTGTTCCCCAAGGGCACCCAGAAGAGCCAGAGCTAGAACAGAGAAAGGAAAGGGGGGAAAGGCATCAGAATCCTCCTCTGGAGTTTGTCGGGTGCGCAGCTGTGTTCTGGGTGATTCACAGCCCGTGAGCCTGCCAGGCTGGAGAACAGCTCGGGCTGGCATCCCCCCTCACAGGTAGAGACTACACCGCTCCTCTCTCTCTGGCCAAGGCCAGGCTTGGCCTCCTGAGAAGGCTGCAGCTGTTCCCTCCGCTCTGGAGGTGGACAAGCCGATGAACCAACATCTGGCAGGCCCTTCGGGGAGCTGGAAACCGTGCCATTCAGAAAAGAGCTCACCCTGAAGGAGACCCCCCAGACCCAGGAGAAAGGGCCCTTGCCCTGGGGAGGGCTACCCCCAAGTGACAATGCCCTCCTTCATCTGTGCTCTGGGGTGTGGAGAAGGGGTCAGAGAGGGTACTGACTCCAGCAGTAGTGCCCAGGTTCTGACTGCGCCAGTCCCCCTACGGAGAAGGATGCTAATGCAGCAGGGTGGAAGCCTCTAGAGAGGAAGCACTGGGGCTAGTCAGTCTCTCTGGTTCCATTCCATAAATCATCCCAGTCCTTGAGCCATGCGAAAATTGGGACAGGTTCTGCTCTTGGGGAATTTCCATATGAACTACGGCCACCCTGTGTGAGGAGGGAGAGGCAGAAGGCTCCGATAGATCCATCTGTGACTGTGTCCAGTTACTTTGCACAGTGAAATATTAGCTTTTAGGCAATGATTCTCTGGAAAAAAAATGTCTCCAATGTTCCTTTGCCCTTGCAAACTCAGGAGTCCTCCTGGGATCTCTTCTAGGATCTGGAGGTGGAAGGAGCCATTTAGCTTGGGTCCCTCATTTTGTAGGTCAGTATAAGCCCAGAGACCTTTAGTGGCCTGTCCAAGAGAGTAAGTCAGGGAGCCAAGAGCAAAGCCAAGCCAAGTCGCTAACTCTCTTGCCTCCAGACTTAGTGTCTCCCTCCCATAATGTGTTCTTTGAAAAGTACAGAAAAGGTTCCAGTAGCTGTGGCTTTAAAGATGCCTTTTTACTCCTCCCACCCATAAGCACATTTAGCATCTGAGAGGGGAGCAGGACTGAACCTCATTCCTATTTTGACTGTGGGCCGCATTGATTGAGCCCCCATCAGGGGTGCCATGTGGCTTTCAGAACAAGGCAAGGGTAGGAAAGACTTCATGCTAAGGAGAGCTTCTCTGGGACTCTCTGGCCCACTGGTGGTTTGCTTTCTCCTTCTCTTGGCTATTCACAGACATCCAACCCAGAGACTCTGGTGGAAGAAGACAACCTCTGCTACTTTATGCAGTGGCCCAGTCTGACACATCTCCCACTAGCCCAAGATTTCATGGTTCTCACACCAAGATTTCTGCCAGCCTGTTTGTCCTTCCCTTGCCTCTCCTTATCTGGAGACAGCTAGGAGACGCAGCAGAGACAGATCTGGGCTCAGAGTCAGAAACTAGCTGGGTGATCCTGGGCTAACCTGTCTGCCTCAGTTTCTTAATTTATTAAATAGAGGGAATAAGAACACCAACTCCATCATCAGTTTATTGTGAAGACAAAATGAGACAACATGTGTATAGTGCTTTGCAAATCTTAAAGGCTTTGTAAATTTTAAGTATCATCATCATATCATCCCCCTCTATGGGACTTCAGGTGTTCCTTTGATTATTGCACTTTGCAGAGAGGTCAAGTGTTTAACAGCTGAGACACTTCCTAGGCTCTCCTGACCTCCTTAGTCTGGGAATTGCTTTATATCCATTGAAGCTCCATTCCCAATGGGAATAGGCCATGTTGATGTCTGTTCCTTTATCCTTTTCTTCTTTTCCTTTTTTTTTTTTTAAACATCAGTGGCTTGTTTACATGGGTCAAGCTGATATGTATCCTCTCATTCTTATTCTGATTTGGCGTTGATCTTGATTGTTGGGCTAAGAAATGGACAGTCTGATTGGACACTGTCCCCTAGTTCTACTGCAACTCCTCTTTTGGTAGCCAGTCAGTTACAGTTCTGTCTGTTAAAAGAGCCTGCTTAGTTTTGAAGGTTGGCTTCCTGAAATCGTCACGTATAGCTCCTCCTGCGTCTTTCTCAGAGAATATATTCATGATTTATAGCTGGGAAGCTTCTAAGTGTCACTTCACTTTGACTTTTTTATCTTCCCCTCTATCCCTACCTCTTTGCATCACCATCTGTGATTTTTAAGGCATACCTGGATTTCATTTGGAGGGTCTTCTCGATGTTTTTGTAGCATATTTCTGCCTCTTCATCCTTGGGAGCAGACTTTAGCAAGTAAGCAAGTAATTTCTTGGTGGTCTTTTTTTCCAACACTTTTGAAAGTACTGCTATGAGCACTGACTAAGCACCTCATGAAACTAAGCTTCCAATGAATGATAAAGCCAGTTCAAAGAATATTAGTGTGGTGTGAGAAATCGTGAATGTGAA